>NC_084613.1:71237428-71299928 GCF_033978795.1 Nerophis ophidion
GGTTCACAGTGTGGCGCATATTAATAACAGTGTTAAAGGGGAACATTATCACAAATTCAAAAGGGTTAAAAACACTAAAAATCAGTTCCCAGTGGCTTGTTTTATTTTTCGAAGTTTTTTTCAAAATTTTACACCTCCCGGAATATCCCTAAAAAAAGGTTTAAAGTTCTTGATTTTCGCTATTTGCGATGCGACTGGGCTTCACGGTGGAAGAGGTTAGTGCGTCTGCCTCACAATACGAAGGTCCTGTAGTCCTGGGTTCAAATCCAGGTTAGGGATCTTTCTGTGTGGAGTTTGCATGTTCTCCCCGTGAATGCGTGGGTTCCCTCCGGGTACTCCGGCTTCCTGCCACTTCCAAAGACATGCACCTGGGGATAGGTTGATTTGCAACACTAAATTGGCCCTCGTGTGTGAATGTGAGTGTGAATGTTGTCTGTCTATCTGTGTTGGCCCTGCGATGAGGTGGCGACTTGTCCAGGGTGTACCCCGCCTTCCGCCGGATTGTAGCTGAGATAGGCGCCAGCGCCCCCCGCGACCCCGAAAGAGAATGAGCGGTAGAAAATGGATGGATGGATTGCGATGCGACTGTCCATTTCCCTGTGACGTCATACAGTGCTGCCAATACAAACAACATGGCGGTTACCACAGCAAGATATAGCGACATTAGCTCGGATTCAGACTCGGATTTCAGCGGTTTAAGCGATTCAACAGATTGCGCATGTATTGAAACAGATGGTCGGAGTATGGAGGCAGATAGCGAAAACGAAATTGAAGAAGAAACTGAAGCTATTGAGCGAATAGCTATTGACGCTATTCGGCCATAGCATGGGTGTACCTAATGAAGTGGCCCATAGCATGGCTGTCTTAATAGCATCTCCGGTAAAATGTGCGGACCAAACGACCAGGACTTTCGCATCTTGTGACACTGGAGCAACTTAAATATGTCGATTGGTAAGTGTTTGTTTCGCATTAAATGTAGTTATCTAGTTTCAAATGTACATACAGCTAGCGTAAATAGCATGTTAGCATCTATTAGCATAGCATGTTAGCATCGATTAGCTGGCAGTCATGCTGCGACCAAATATGTCTGATTAGCACATAAGTCAACAAAACTCACCTCTGTGATTTAGTTGACTTAATCGTTGCAAATGCATCTGCAGGTTATCCATACATCTCTGTGTCATGTCTGTCTTAACATCACCGGTAAAATGTGCAGACACTCTGGCACATTCAATGGGGGTCTGGCGCCAGATTTCTTGCCAGTGGTGCAACTTGAATCCCTCCCTGTTAGTGTTGTTACACCCTCCGGCAACACACCGACGAGGCATGATGTCTCCAAAGTTCCAAAAAATAGTTGAAAAAACGGAAAATAACAGAGCTGAGACCCGGTGTTTGTAATGTGTTGAAAATGAAAATGGCGGGTGTATTACCTCGGTGACGTCACATTCTGACGTCATCGCTACGAGACAGAAAGGCGTTTAATTCGCCAAAATTCACCCATTTAGAGTTCGGAAATCGGTTAAAAAAATACATGGTCTTTTTTCTGCACCATCAAGGTATATATTGACGCTTGCATAGGTTTGGTGATAATGTTCCCCTTTAAAGTAGTTTATACTACAACCCTCAGTGTAACCAGTATGGCTGTTGAACATGCCTTGCAGGTATGTGCGTGAGTTGACAAGTGCTGCGTATATTGGCGACCGGTGACATGCAGATAGCATTGTGTAAAAGCGGGCGCGACGACATGTCAAAGAGGAAGTTTGAAGTATATCCATCACGGCACGCACTCAATATTGTACACCGGGTGAAGACCGGAGAATGTTGTCCTGAGTGATTCCCGGGAGAGGCTTCAAACTCCAGAAACCTTCCGAAATAATCGGGGGGTCGTTGATTATGCAGCTGAGCCACATCAGAGTGACCAAAGAGCCGCATGTGGCTCCGGAGCCGTGGGTTGCTGACCCCTGCTCTAGGTTGTCCTCAGACGAGCCTTCCATCGTTGCTTCCAGTCATCCCGATTCTCCATAAATTTGGCCAGTTCCTTGGTACTCTGAGCTCCTGTATCCTTCTTAAGTATGTCCACGTATGTTAGTGTGGGACGTCCTCTTGACCGATGCCCATGTGTTGGTTCCCACAGCACCAATTTACTGGCTGGCAGCTCCTGATGTCTTTGGCAGTGTCCTGCTAGTGTCATTCTCCTTACAGCAATTTTCTCGCTCACCCTTGGTATTCCCTTGTAGAGGATTCTGTTGGTTACGTGCGCACTCTTGTGGATGTTATGCACTGCACGCAGCATCCTGGTGTAGCAACCATCCAGAGAGTTCTCCAGGATTGGCTTCAGGGTCCAGCATTCGCTGCCATAGAGAAGAAGCTGAGTTTGATTTGGCGGGGGAGGTTGGAGTTCCATACACTGGTCATGCCATTCAGGGTCGTCCATGCAAGTGCCTTCCTCACTTTTAGATCTTGCTCAGTTGAGTTGACCCATGTGCCCTGGTATTTGAAGTCCTCAACTTCTTTCAGCACAGTGCCTCCTGCTGTTACCAGAGGTTGACGTTCTGGTGGAACGTTGTAGGTCATGACCTCAGTTTTGTTGGCATTTAGCCTAAGGCCAACCTTGGCGCACTCTAGCTCTACCCTGTGTAGTAGTTCTTGGAGTAATGAATAATTCCACTAGTAATCACAGTGTTAAAAATAATGTTCAAAATATAAAACATTCTCGTGCTTTGTTAATCCATCCATCCGTTTTCCACCGCATCTATTCAAGAAGTTGCGTTAATGGTAAGAAGTTATTTATTTATTATTGGTTAGTGTGGGGCTTGCCCTCCTGGAGGTTCTTCAGACCACCAAGCACTGACATGAGAGCCTGTTTCAGGGTTACAATATTGTTTTATTTTTCAATGAGTGTCTCAGTTGCTTTCCAGCAACTTTCGTTCTCGCTCGCACTCTGGCTCCGGCCCCAACCCCAGCCCCGTCTCCCCTCCTGGCTGCTACTTATAACATAGCGACAGGTGATTAGATAACAAGGCCCAGGTAGGTCATAAACGCACCTGTCGCTGATTTCGAGGCCGGTCCTGGCCCGCAGGCCACGCCCCCTCCACAGTTAGCTTCAGAATATCAATGTTATTACAAATAATAACAGACCTATCATAGTCTAGAAATGTTGGTCTTACTTAAAAATGCACATGTTTAGTTGTGTTCAGTTTTAAACAAATATTATATGGCTTTTACGGAAATACATTTTAAAATATTTGGCTTCTTGGCTCTCTCAGCCAAAAAGGTTCCCGACCCCTTTTCTAGCAGATGGAACTTCAATGCACCTTTAGAAAGAAACTTCAACTCAGGGCCAGATTTACTCAAAGTGGAGTCGGGGCGCAATCATACACTCGCAGAGTGACTTAAACCTAAGGTAACGTCGTAGAATTGATCCAAATCAGCCCCAAAATGTGATGAAGTGATCAACTTCCTCATCAAATTTCAGGCATTTCCTGAATGTTTCATGACAAAGTGCCCGTAACTTTTTGGGCTATCTGTAGCGGAATAAAAGAAACTGAGGGAACACTGTTGTCCTCCACTGTCTTTGTCCGTGTGGTATCACCAGCATCCCACCCTATAAGAGAAACCACATCTACAAACATTTGTAAGACACTGTCTACATTAAGCCGGAATACTCATTAAACAAATAATTATTTAGCCTAAGCCCCGTTTCGGCCACACTAAATATCGTTTAAGGTTCCCCTCCTTGGATAATTTTTTGCACGGGTAAGTGCGCCGTGTATTTCTTGATTCTACGGCTCTTAGCTTTGTATGGACTAATTGATCGTTTACAAACTGAGTTTGGAGAGTAAGTGACGCCAGAAAGACCTCTCCCACACAGGAAGGGACGTCAGAAAGAACGCGCCACATAATAAAGCGGTTTCGTAACTCGGCAGTAACCACGGAAAATATGAAGGCGAGTCATCCAGACAAGCCAGTGTTACTCCTTCCGTCTGTACAGACGCTTGTGGAGATCACACATGAATACCTTAAGAGAAAGCGATTGCAGCTATTTGGGATACAACACTTCTCAGACGGCAAGAGAACTTTCCAATGTCCAGGTCAGCCGTGATTGTACTTACCGAAAAACTTTGTCCATTTGTCGAAGGAGAGGCAGCGAGAATGTGGGCTCCTGTGGATGTGTTAAAAATGTAGCGTGTGCTTTGTATTACTTGGCGGTTGAGGGAACACTACAGAAAACGGCGAATGCTTTTGGACTGGCAAAGCAGACTGTATCAGTTATTGTCCGCCACGTATGTCGCCGACTCAATGTCTAGGTCCAGAGTTTATAGACTCCCTTTTTAGACCAGTTGATCTCCCATTTCTTTTCTTTTTCTCCTATGTCCCACTCTCCCTTGTGGAGGGGGTCCGGTCCGATCCGGTGGCCATGGATGACGTACTGGCCGTCCAGAGTCAGGACCCAGGATGGACTGCTCGTCCAGAGTCGGGACCCAGACCGCATGCCTGTGTATCGGCTTAGGACATCCCTGCGATGCTGATCCGCCTCCGCTTGGGATGGTTTCCTGCTGGCTCCGCTGTGAACGGGACTCTCGCTGCTGTGTTGGATCCGCTTTGGACTGGACTCTCGCGGCTGTGTTGGATCCATTATGGATTGAACTTTCACAGTATCATGTTAGACCCGCTCGACATCCATTGCTTTTGTCCTCTCCAAGGTTCTCATAGTCATCATTGTCACCGACGTCCCACTGGGTGTGAGTTTTCCTTGCCCTTATGTGGGCCTACTGAGGATGTCGTAGTGGTTTGTGTTGTGGTTTGAGCAGCCCTTTGAGACACTAGTGATTTAGGGCTATATAAGTAAACATTGATTGATTGATTGATGAAGTCACCAAAAAGGAATGGACAATGAAGGTGAAGGCAAAAGAGTGAGGAGTGTTCTGACCACATATCTAGATCCCTAGATTGATTGATGTAAAATGTTCTTTATTACATTGTTTACTTTCACATTGTTTTGGCAAACTCTACACAAGGCCAAAGCCTTCACCCACACAGAAGGCCTCATGTCCAAATATGAGTTTGGCTCCCATTTCCCCCAGAGGACAGAACTGGAATTACAGACACAATTTCCCAACAGCTGAAGAACATCAGTAATCAGGAAGGCTCTCACCTGAAGCAATCAGATCCACTCCTTTGAAGTCTGCAGCTCCAGCTTAAACTTCAGGCCAACAAACACTGCTCCAGGAGAATTGACCAATTACAGAAGTGACAACTATTTACAGAGACCAGGGTGGCTGACGGTGAGATGACTTTATATTATTTTGATGTTTGGATTTGATATGTTGAATTTATTTTAATTGCTAATTGGTTGGTTGTTAAATGTTTAAATGCCAAATCCAAGCTGTTAAGGGTCAGTATATGTACTTTTGGAGATACTTTTACTAGAGATGCGCGGTTTGCGGTCACAACCGCGGAGTTTATCCGCGGGTCGGGCGGGTGACATGACGAAAAAATTGATTTTAAATAGATTCGGGCGGGTGGCGGTTGAACCAATTCGGAAATATATATTGTAATAATCCCAGTAATGTAGGCTCATAAAACTTCTTTGTTTGTCTTGTCTTTATTGCACAAGATGTAATACAACCACACAACAGCTCTCATGTCTCTAACGCTTTTCCCGGGAAAACTCGAACTCTCACTTCCTGTCGATAACGTCACTTCCCTATCTCTCCCGGAAGTCCCGCCCCCGAGCCAAAGTCATTGCCTAACACCCCGTAGCCAGCCGCTACATTATACATAGTTAAATGTTATGTTGAAGAGGTTCATTCAGCCTACTGACATGTATTTATAAATGGTTGATTTATACAGACTAGTAGGTAAAGTGTTGTAGCTGACAACTCTTGATGGTACAATCCATATATCACGTCACAGACAACGTCACGCTAACATCACGTGACACCTCTGATGAAGGCTGCAGAAGCAAGGTAGCCCAAACTTGTCAGGTACAACACTTTACCTTACTAGCCTATAGAAATCAACCATTTATAAATAGTTAAATCTTGTTACGCACATACGAAAAACGAGCAGCACTCTTTGAAACAGTATGTGGGCATACTTTTATTTTGAAGTGTCTCGTTTGGTCTGTCGACGGATGTAAGGAAGCTACTTCCGGGTATGGCCAACGAGGTATTTGTCATTTGTTGGTATTTTACTTAATGTTTGATCCACATGCTGTGCATGTTATTATTTTTACGTTTGTAACGTGCTTTATTTATTACAGTTTTCATGGTGAATTTGAAGGGAAAATAAGCCTTCAAATAAATCAGTTCAAGAAAGTTATCGTGTCCGTGCTATTTGGAGGGAGTTACACTTTCTAACCTCACTAATGCCTATATTAGATGTATAACAACGGGGGGGGGGGTGGCGGGCGGGTGTGTCTTTAATGAAATATTGGTTCGGGTGGGTGGCGGGTGGATGACGACTTAAGTGATGTGGTTGCGGATGATATAATTGCCTATCCGCGCATCTCTAACTTTTACTTTAAAAAATGGTTTATTGTATTTCGTCTATATTGGTCCCTAATTGCTTTTCTATTCGTCCGCCTTTTCCAAAGGTTTTTCACCTTACAGATATTTAATGAAAAAAAAAAAGAGACAGTCAAGTCCAAAAATAAAAGGAGAAACAACGATTTGTCTCATTGGATTAAAACGAAGAGTGAAGTCCCAGTGAAACCCCTGTTCAAAATTTCAAAACCCTTTTCAAGTTAGGGGAAAACAAAAACAAACAAACATAACTGGACACACATGTACGTTTGATTAATTTATGATGGCTCAGGTGTGATTCACTACAATACGCCCCACAGCACGCTCAATTCCAGTTAATTGAAATACCACAACAATTGTTCAGATCAATTAAATTTAAGAACTTGCACACAAAGCAACATTGGAGGTGATTATGACTTGCGCATTTTCCGTGCATGTGTATATCCAAAAACCACCTCAGAAAAGGAATCCAAGTCGTCAAGAGGCAGATGTTCAATGACTTTGATACCGGTCACCTGGTCAAATCCTGATCACCAGGACCTGGAGAGAAACGAGCGCTATGAAGGCTTCTGTGTGGACACGCTGAAGGAGCTGGTAGACGTATTGAAGTTCAATTAAGGGGTCACCAACGCGGCGCCCGCGGGCACCAGGTGGCCCGTAAGGACCAGATGAGTGGCCCGCTTGCCTGTTCTAAAAATAGCTTAAATAGCAGCACTTACCAGTGAGCTGCCTCTGTTTTTTAAATTATATTTATTTATTAGCAAGCTGGTCTCGCTTCGCTCAACATTTTTAATTCTAAGAGAGACAAAACTCAAAGAGAATTTGAAAATCCCAGAAAATATATTTTAAAAACTTGGTCTTCACTTGTTTGAATAAATACATTTTTTATTTTTTTACTTTGCTTCTTATAACTTTTAGAAAGACAATTTTAGAGAAGAAATACAACCTTGAAAATTATTTCAGGATTTTTAACACACATACTTTTTTTACCTTTTTAAATTCCTTCCTCTTCTTTCCTGACAATTTAAATCAATGTTCAAGTAAATGTATTTTTTTTAATGTAAAGAATAATAAATACATTTTAATGTAATTCTTCATTTTAGCTTCTGTTTTTTCGACAAAGAATATTTGTGAAATATTTCCTCAAACTTATTATTATTAACATTCAAAACAATTATTTTGGCAAATCTATAAAATCTTTACAATCAGATTTAAATCTTTTGAATTTCTTTACACATTTTTGTTCTGGAAAATCTAGAAGAACTAATGATTTGTCTTTGTTATAACTATAGCTTGGTCCAATTTGTTAAATATTCTAACAAAGTGCAGATTGGATTTTATCCTTTTTAAAACATGTCATCAAAATTCTAAAATTAATCTTAATCAGGAAAAATTACTAATGATGTTCCATAAATTATTTTAAATTTTTTTCAAAAAGATTCGAATTAAGTAGTTTTTCTCTTCATATTTTTCGGTTGAATTTTGAATATTAAAGAGTTGAAATTGAAGATAAACTATGTTTCAAAATTTAATTTTCATTTTTTTCCATGTTTTCTCCTCTTTTAAACCGTTCAAGTAAGTGTTTTTTTCATCATTTATTCTCTACAAAAAACCTTCCGTAAAAGGAAAAAAAAATGTACAACAAAATAACGGACAGAAATACCCATTTTTATGTATATATATTTATTTATTAAAGATAAATTGAGCAAATTGGTTATTTCTGGCAATTTATTTAAGTGTGTATCAAACTGGTAGCCCTTCGCATTAATCAGTACCCAAGAAGTAGCTCTTGGTTTTAAAACGGTTGGTGACCCCTGATCTAGTCTATGGAGGTGGGTCTTAAACGACCATTGTGTGTGTGCGGACAAGGATAAGGTTAGGTGGAATTCACCCTGGATGACCTTAGTGTAGAAGGGGCCTAAATTGTGCCAACTTGAATCATTACTGTCTTGGGCGTGATGTAGTATTTTACTTTAAAGGCCTACTGAAATGAGATTTCCTTATTTAAACGGGGATAGCAGGTCCATTCTATGTGTCATACTTGATAATTTCGCGATATTGGCATATTTTTGCTGAAAGTATTTAGTAGAGAACATCGACGATAAAGTTTGCAACTTTTGGTCGCTAATAAAAAAGCCTTGCCTGTACCGGAAGTAGCAGACGATGTGCGCGTGACATCACTGGTTGTAGGGCTCCTCACATCTTCACATTGTTTATAATGGGAGCCTCCAGCAGCAAGAGCAATTCGGACCGAGAAAGCGACGATTTCCCCATTAATTTGAGCGAGGATGAAAGATTTGTGGATGAGGATATTGATAGTGAAGGACTAGAAAAAACAAAAACAAAAAAAAAAAACAGGTGAGGGCAAGTGAGAATGATTCAGATGTTTTTAGACACATTTACTAGGATAATTCTGGAAAATCCCTTATCTGCTATTGTGTTGTTAGTGTTTTAGTGAGATTAAATAGTACCTGAATTTGGAAGGGTGGGGCCACGGGAGTCTTGACGCCAGAGTGTCTGAGGGAAGTCACGCAGCTGCATGCACGGCGCAAGCTCCGCTGATCTCCGGTGAGAGGCGACTTTATACCACAATTTTCTCACAGAAAACTGCCGGTAGACATGTAGTCGGGATCCATGTTCGCTTGACTGCTCTGATCCATAGTAAAGCTTCACCTCCGGGAATTTTAAAGAAGGAATCACCGTGTGTTTGTGTGGCTAAAGGCTAAAGCTTCCCCCCTCTATCTTTCTACTTTGACTTCTCAATTATTAATTGAACAAATTGCAAAAGATTCAGCAACACAGAAGTCCAGAATACTGTGTAATTATGCGATTAAAGCAGACTACTTATAGCTTGGATCGGGCTGGAAAATAATGTCCGCTACAACCTGAGACGTCAAATGCACGCGTCATCATACCGCGACTTTTTCAACTCGACACTTCGCTGCAAATTTGAAATTGCAATTTAGTAAACTAAAAAGGCCGTATTGGCATGTGTTGCATTGTTAATATTTCATCATTGATATATAAACTATTAGACTGCGTGGTCGGTAGTAGTGGGTTTCAGTAGGCCTTTAAATGTACAAATGCGACCAGTTCTGTTTAACCTTTATAGTAGCTTTCCATTTGAAAGGTGCTGTAAATTTCCTTTTCAGAAAGTCAATCCACAAATAGACGTCATTAAGAAAAAAAAAAATCTATATCACTCGGAGTGCTATTGCAACGATTTAGAAGCACTAAACAGATAGGCGGCATAATCAAGTTTGCTCGGCGGCCACTTCTCCTTTTCTCAGGGTGAACCGGCTTTGGAGTGTAAATTTTAGCCCGCAAACTTAAATCGTTCAGCCGGGTTTTTACTTGAAGCTTATGGTGACAACAATAAATCAGGCGCTTGCTGCATCCATTAGCAAATTGGCTCTGCGGTAGACCGAAGAAAAGGGAAGTCGAGAGCGGGGCTCTTTCATAATCAAGGGGAGCGGTCTGACGGCGGCGGCGGCGGGGAGAAGACGCCGGCAGAGTGATTGGCTGGCCGGTGGCTGGGGATAGGAGGCGCTCTCTCTTAAGTGATGTGTTCCACAATCGGTGGCGGGGAGGGCGGCCCACCTCCCTTTCGTCCCCCCCTCTGCTTCTATCCTTGTGTTTCCACAGGACGCCTGTCACACATCTTGCAGTAGGCGTCCTTCACAGATTGCAGTATGACTGTGCTCTTCAACTCATCCCCATTCTGTCAGTCGCACGCACACATACGCACTTGAGAGACAGCGTTTGATTCCGAGACTGTTCTTTGCATGTGCTGTAAGTGCAGGCTGCAGTGCGTCCAGACCTTTTTTTAACAGGACGTCACAGACTGGATCAGCAGCTTTTATTATTTAATTTATATAACAGCACATGAGCAGAAACGCAACCGATTAGAAGTCTGGAAGTACAGAGTCTAGCTTTCTGATACATGCTGCTCAGGCCGGACCAACCGATTAGAAGTCTGGAAGTACAGAGTCTAGCTTTCTGATACATGCTGCTCAGGCCGGACCAACCGATTAGAAGTCTGGAAGTACAGAGTCTAGCTTTCTGATACATGCTGCTCAGGCCGGACCAACCGATTAGAAGTCTGGAAGTACAGAGTCTAGCTTTCTGATACATGCTGCTCAGGTCGGACAAACCGATTAGAAGTCTGGAAGTACAGAGTCTAGCTTTCTGATACATGCTGCTCAGGTCGGACCAACCGATTAGAAGTCTGGAAGTACAGAGTCTAGCTTTCTGATACATGCTGGTCAGGTCGGACCAACCGATTAGAAGTCTGGAAGTACAGAGTCTAGCTTTCTGATACATGCTGCTCAGGCCGGTCCAATCGATTAGAAGTCTGGAAGTACAGAGTCTAGCTTTCTGATACATGCTGGTCAGGTCGGACCAACCGATTAGAAGTCTGGAAGTACAGAGTCTAGCTTTCTGATACATGCTGGTCAGGCCGGACCAACCGATTAGAAGTCTGGAAGTACAGAGTCTAGCTTTCTGATACATGCTGGTCAGGTCGGACCAACCGATTAGAAGTCTGGAAGTACAGAGTCTAGCTTTCTGATACATGCTGGTCAGGCCGGACCAACCGATTAGAAGTCTGGAAGTACAGAGTCTAGCTTTCTGATACATGCTGCTCAGGCCGGACCAATCGATTAGAAGTCTGGAAGTACAGAGTCTAGCTTTCTGATACATGCTGCTCAGGCCGGACCAACCGATTAGAAGTCTGGAAGTACAGAGTCTAGCTTTCTGATACATGCTGCTCAGGCCGGACCAACCGATTAGAAGTCTGGAAGTACAGAGTCTAGCTTTCTGATACATGCTGCTCAGGTCGGACAAACCGATTAGAAGTCTGGAAGTACAGAGTCTAGCTTTCTGATACATGCTGCTCAGGTCGGACCAACCGATTAGAAGTCTGGAAGTACAGAGTCTAGCTTTCTGATACATGCTGGTCAGGCCGGACCAACCGATTAGAAGTCTGGAAGTACAGAGTCTAGCTTTCTGATACATGCTGCTCAGGCCGGACCAATCGATTAGAAGTCTGGAAGTACAGAGTCTAGCTTTCTGATACATGCTGCTCAAGCCGGACCAAAGGATTACCGCATGTGTGGACCCCTTGTGTGTGTGTGTGTGTGTGTGTGTGTGTGTGTGTGTGTGTGTGTGTGTGTGTGTGTGTCCAGGAAATTCATTTTATATTGGTGCTGTTACGGTTTGCACAGGGGAAGAAGACGGCACAGACAACAGGGACATCGTTTAACTCTACATTTATTTATAAACAATAATATGAAGTTTGAACTAATCCAAATATGTGCATGGTGTGAGACTATGTGTGGGAATTAAATGCTGAGTGTTACCCTTAGTGTTGGGCGAGAGGCGGAATACCCAAAGAAAGGCAAGGCTCGCTCGGAGGTCCGGAGGTCTGTCAATCCTTTCCGTGTCTGGGACAGGCACGGCTCCCAATATTGTTGTCCGGGTGGAAATCGGGAGGTATTAGGGAGAATGGTTGCCCAGGGAGATTTTCGGGAGGGGCACTGAACTTCGGAAGTCTCCCGGGAAAATTGGGAGGGTTGGCAAGTATGAATACAGCCACTTTTTTAATACCGGCGGGCCAGCTTTAATGTTAATTTGATATTGCCTCAAGGGCCAAATGAAATTACATGACGGGCCAAATTTGCCTCGCGGGCCAGAATTTGACACCCATGTGTTACGGTAATCCCTTGTGTTTCATGCGCTAAGTTCCGCATTAGTGTTTCCTTTGTAGCTATCCCGTTAGCTTCCAATGCTATATGTACACTTGTTTTGTTTGTTTTTTGTATTTATTTTGAATGATTTATGAAATCATTCTTCTTACCCGTAAGCTTATTCCGGTTGTTCGCCGCATCTTGGAAGGACGACCCCAGGCATCGTCATGCCCCGGTACCGTTACAAGAGCGGTAGTGGTACCTCAAAGAATCGCTTGATTAAAGTACAGTGTTTTATTTTCCTATATTCAAACCTCTGACTTGTTTTCAATGAATACCTAGGCCTACTTTGCATTTGTAGTTTAATGGCGGTCATTATTATGGTACTTGGAGAGCCAAGTTTTTTCTGAGGTGTTACTTGTTGAAAAAAGTTTGAGAATCACCGTTAATAAAGGATATTTGTCAACTTTTCAGGAAGTAAGGTTTGAAATGCACAAAAGAGTGCCTCCAATGAACTATCTGCATGGACAGGTCATGTTTGATCAGACAATTAAGATTTGTACATGTAGAAATTAGTTTTTAAGATATGAATAAGGATTTTATTCTGAAAATGTATTATTCAACTTGCAATTCTTAGATTTTGCATCCTCGAGTTGTCGCAGAAACTTTTAACAATATTTTTTTTGCGTGGGGAAAACCAACATATCTTATTTCAAAAGCTGTTTTCTCAATTTTAACATGTTTGAACCACAATATAAAAATATATTATTTTTTTGCTGAAATTAAGATTAGTGAACGACTACACTACACATAATTAGATGCTTCTTAAAACTGGGGAAATTTTTAAGAATACAATTTAAAATCTTGGCAAGTGGCAAATCATTTGTAGTGTGCTTGCATGTCTTTTAAATCCATGGCAATTGTACGCGTTTCAGACAAAAAACAGGCAAGCCAACAAAATACAGTTGCAGGAAATCAAACTTAAGCCTGTTTAGCCAGCCCGGGAATAGGGCTGGGTATTGATACCAAGTAGTATCGAAACTGTGTCCGTCAAACGATACCTGCAATCGGTTCTTTATGAACCCAGATCAAGACAAAATGACTGTTTCTATGGTTTTGCTCGCAGCCAAACACTGCCAATGTTCTTTGATTCAATGCGCCATGTGATTGGTCCACCACCGCAACAACAATAGTTTGTATGGCGGTAAAGCGGGTTGAAGCAGTGCATAAGTGGCTGGTCATCATTCCGAGATGCCAGGAGCAAAACGGTCAAAGGCGGATCTCATCCACCAAGGAGCTTTTTAACTACCTCGGCAACCTCAACCCCAGAAATAGGAGAGCCCACCACAGATTCCCCAGGCACTGCTTCCTCATAGGAAGACGTGCTGGTAGGATTGAGGAGGTCTTCAAAGTAATCTCTCCACCGATCCACAACATCCGCAGTGGAGGTCAACAGAACACCATCCCCACCATACACTGTGTCTACATTGCACTGCTTCCCTTTCCTGAGGCGGCGAATGGTGGTCCAGAATCGCTTGGAAGCTGTCCAGAAGTCATTTTTCATGGCTTCCCCGAACTCCCCCCATGTCCGAGTTTTTCCCCCGCCACCGCTGAAGCCGCACACCGCTTGGCCTGCCGGTACCTGTCTGCTGCCTCCGGAGTCCTATGAGCCAAAAGAGCCCGATAGGACTCTTTCTTCAGCTTGACGGCATCCCTCACCGACGGTGTCCACCAGCGGGTTCTAGGATTACCGTTTGGACAGGCACCAACCACCTTGCGGCCACAGCTCCAATCGGCCGCCTCGACCATAGAGGTACGGAACATTGTCCACTCTGATTCAATGTCGAGCGCCTCTCTCTGAAAGGAGACTCTGCCAGACGTTCCCAGCAGACCCTCACAATGCGTTTGAGCCTGCCAGGTCTGTCCGGTATTCTCCCCCACCTTGCAGCCAACTCACCACCAGGTGGTGATCGGGAGAAAGCTCTGCCCCTCTCTTCACCCGAGTGTCCAAAACATGAGACCGCAAATCCGATGACACAACTACAAAGTCGATCATGGAACTGCGGCCTAGGGTTTCCTGGTGCCACCCTTATGTTTGAACATGGTGTTTGTTATGGACAATCTGTAACGAGCACAAAAGTCCAATAACAAAACACCACTCGGGTTCAGATCCGGGCGGCCGTTCTTCCCAATGACGCCTCTCCAGGTTTCACTGTCGTTGCCAACATGAGCACTGAAGTCCCCCAGTAGAACGAGGGAATCACCCGGGGGAGCACTCTCGAGTAGTCCCTCGAGTGAATCCAAAGAGGGTGGGTACTCTGAGCTGCTGTTTGGCGCGTAAGCGCAAACAGTCAGGACCCATCCCCCCCATCCGAAGGTGGAGGGAAGCCACCCTCTCGTCCACTGGGTTGAACTCCAACGTGCAGGCTTTGAGCCGGGGGACAACAAGAATTGCCACCCCAGCCCATCGCCTCTCACTGCCAGCAACGCCAGAGTGGAAGAGAGTTCCAGAGCCCTTTCTGTGCGTCGAAGTGAGTCCGACTTTATCCAGCCGGAACTTCTCCACTTCGCGCACTAACTCAGGCTCCTTCCCCCCAGTGAGGTGACGTTCCACGTCCCAAGAACTAGCTTATGTAGCCGAGGATCGGACCGCCAAGTGCCCTGCCTTCGGTTGCTGCCCAGCTCTATGGCCCCTGCTATAGGTGGTGAGCCCATTGGAGGGGGGGACCCACGTTGCCTCTTCGAGCTGTGCCCGGCCGGGCCCCATGGGGACAGACCCGGCCACCAGGCGATGGCCATCATGCCCCACCTCCGGACTTGGCTCCAGAGAGGGGCCCCGCTAACCTGCCCTATAGTCCTTGCGCACTAATTGTGAATTGTGAATTATATTTATATAGCGCTTTTCTCTAGTGACTCAAAGCGCTTTACATAGTGAAACCCAATATCTAAGTTACATTTAAACCAGTGTGGGTGGCACTGGGAGCAGGTGGGTAAAGTGTCTTGCCCAAGGACACAACGGCAGTGACTAGGATGGCGGAAGCGGGAATCGAACCTGCAACCCTCAAGTTGCTGGCACGGCCACTCTACCAACCGAGCTATACCGCACTTGGCGCGATGATGTCATGTTGTCGATGGGAAAATGCATTTTTTGACAATAATATTTGCCTGAGCGGCTGGGAGACCCCGAGAGTAACAAGTGGTTGCCTTGTTGGCTTTCTATTTAGAACAATACATAAGTTTTTAGTGTAAGTTTGCTGGTTTCAATAAATGTAATGCTGGGCGCATATCATTATTTCAAGATAATGGCACTAGCATTTACTTAATTTAAGAATATTTTTCAACATATTGAGAAAAAAGGTCTCTTTTTTTTAAATCAAGAAAAGTGCACTTGTTATTAGTGAGAATATACTTATTTTAAGCTATTTTGGGGTTCATTGAGGTAAGCTAATTTAACTTGTTTTGGAATGTCTTGAATTGTCTTGTTCTATTGGCAGATAATTTGGCTTAGTTCAAGTAAAATACCCCTAATTGTTGTATTTTTTTTTCTTGTTTTCGAACAATGACTTTTTGCAGTGTAGCCTCTCCTCGGGCTGCAGGAAATGCAATCGCTTCTGCGCTCTTTGGGTGCACCGGGGGGGTTGTTAAAGTGAGCGGACTAACAATATTTGTCATGCGAGTTTGAGCTGTCAGAACGGACTTATGTTTACTTTTTCCACGAGCTAAGTGCATTTCCAAGCGTCCATGCTTATTGACAGGCCAATAGAGAAACAAAGACAGTATGCTAATCGGCCTCCTCCATCTCGAGCGCTCCATCTTGTCCCTCTGTCTTCAAAGTCAAGTATAGGAGACCCTCCTGGCGCCCTCCTCAGACCCTGGCCTATCTCCATTTGCAGGTAGCTTAATCTAGCTTGGCTGGAAAACGCCAACACATTACCCGCTTGCTCACCAGCCAATTACTGAGCACTTCAAGTGGCGGGCTCATCAAGCTGTGTGGTCGCTCAGGGAAGAGAGAAAAAGGCTTTTTTGTCGACAATTTGACCTTTCTTTAATTTGCGAGGTCGGCCTCAAATTGGAGTAAGGCTTATCTCCGACAACATGTTTTGGTCTTTGTGTATGCATTCAGCTTGTCTTACTTTAACCATCAGGCTACCTACTCAGTGGCCTGGTGGTTAGGGTGTCCGCCCAGAGATCGGGAGGTTTTGAGTTCAAACCCCGGCCGAGTCATACCAAAGACTATAAAAATGGGACCCGTTGCCTCCCTGCTTGGCACTCAGCATCAAGGGTTGGAATTGGGGGTTGAATCACCAAAAATGATTCCCGGGCGCGGCTACAGCTGCTGCTCACTGCTCCCCTCACCTCCCAGGGGGTGGAACAAGGGGATGGGTCGAATGCAGAGGATACATTTCACTACACCTAGTGTGTGTGTGACTGTCACTGGTACTTTAAAGGCCTACTGAAATGAGATATTCTTATTTAAACGGAGATAGCAGGTCTATTCTATGTGTCATACTTGATAATTTCGCAATATTGCCATATTTTTGCTGAAAGGATTTAGTAGAGAAAATCGACGATAAAGTTCGCAACTTTTGGCCGCTAATAGAAAAGCCCTGCCTCTACCGGAAGTATGTGCGCGTGATGTCACGAGTTGCAGGGCTCCACACATATTCACATTGTTTTTAATGGGAGCCACCAGCAGTAAGAGCAATTGGGACCGAGAAAGCGACTATTTCCCCATTAATTTGAGCGAGGATGAAAGATTTGTGAATTAGGATATTGATAGTGAAGGACTAGACTAAAATAAAAAAAAAAGCGACGGCTCCGTGCGGCGGCAGTGTGAGCGTTTCAGATGTAATTAGACACGTTTTCTAGGATCATTCTGGAAGATCCCTTATCTGCTTATTGTTTTAATAGTGTTTTAGTGAGATTTTAAAGATTGTAAAGACATACCTCAAGGTCGGATGGCTGCGGTGAACACGCAGTGTCTCAGAGAGAACCCGAGGAGCCAAGCTTTTTTGACAGCTGCTGCAGGACAATGAATAATCCACTGATGTCTCCGGTAAGATATATATCACAATTTCCCCATCCAAAAGCATGCTGGTTGACGTAGAGAAAACATGTTCGCTAGACCACTCTGCTTCACAACAAACAAAGAAAAACCGGCTGTGTCTCAATGCTAAAGACAGCTGCAATCCACCGCTTTCCACCAAGAGCATTGTTCTTTATAGTCTCCATCATTAAATGAACAAATTTCAAAAGATTCAGCAACACAGATGTCAATTATGCGCTAATATTTCCAAACAGTCCGTGATATCACGCGTATGCGTCATCATTCCGCGACGTTTTCAACAAGAAACTCGCAGGAAATTTAAAATTGCAATTTAGTAAACTAAACAAGCCATATTGGCATGTGTTGCAATGTTAATATTTCATCATTGATATATAAACTATCAGACTGCGTGGTCGGTAGTAATGGGTTTCAGCATCAATGATTGGAATTGGGGATTGAAACACTGAAAATGATTCCCGGGCGGGGCTACAGCTGCTGCTCACTGCTCCCCTCACCTCCCAGGGGGTGAAACAAGGGAATGGGTTAAAATGCAGATGACAAATTTCACTACACCTAGTGTGTGTGTGTGACTATCACTGGTACTTTAACTTTAACTTTTTAAATCCTGATCGGTGGCCTAGTGGTTGGACTGTCCACCCAAAGATTGGTAGGCCGTGAGTTCAAATCCCGGCCGAGTCATACCACAGACTGTAAAAATGGGACCTGTTGACTCCCTGCTTGGCACTCAGCATCAAGGGTTAGAATTGGGGGTTAAATCATCAAAATGATCCCAGAGCGCGGCCACAGCTGCTGCTCACTGCTCTCCTCACTTCCCAGGGGGTGGAACAAGGGGATGGGTCAGATGCAGAGAGTAATTGTGTGTGTGACTATCAGTGGTACTTTAACTTTAACTTCTGATCGTTGATTATAAGATGCAGTCATATAAATTGTCACAAATTCTGGGCTTCTTTTAGGTCCAGCCGGAGACCATTTTTTTTATTATATAACAACCGGAAGACTACTTTTTCTGTGTAACCTTGTAGATTGTGGCTGTACATTCCAAAGTGCACCTGCTCTTATTGTTCACTTCCTTTGTCTTAGGACTGTTCTCATCCAACTCAATATGTTCCAAAAAATGTCGCTATTTATATTAATACTGAATGTTACGTGGTTTAAGGGCTGCAGACAAAAATAAAAGAAACATAAAACAAAAAAAAAAACATAACCCATTAGTCAGTGAGAAAATCCTGACAGAGAATTGCAAAGGTCACATGAAGATTTGAAATAAATAAACAGGTGCGGCTAATATACACTATATTGCCAAAAGTATTTGGCCACCCATCGATCAAATGATCAGAAGCAGATGTCCAAATCACTTGAATAAAATCAAGCACTTCGGCATGGAGACATTCTTTCACAAACATTTGTGCAAGAATGGCCCGCTCTCAGGAGCTCAGTGATTTCCAGTCGTGACATTTCCTCCCTCCTAAATGCCAGCGTCAACTGTCGGCTTTATTATGAGAAAATGGAAGATTTTGGGAACAACAGCAACTCAGCCACCAAGCGGTAGGCCACACAAACTGACAGAGAGGGGTCAGCGGATGCTGAAGTGGATGGTGCAAAGAGGTCGCCTACTTTCTGCACAGTCAGTTGCTACAGAGCTCCAAACTTCATGTGAACTTCCAATTAGCCCAAGTACAGTACGCAGAGCTTCATGGAATGGGTTTCCATGGCCGATCAGCTGCATCTAAGCCATACATCGCCAAGTCCAATGCAAAGTGCCGGATGCTGTGGTGTATAGAGCAGTGGAGACGCGTTCTCTGAAGTGATGAATCACGTTTTTTCATCTGGCAATCTGATGGACGAGTCTGGGTTTGGAGGCTGCCGGGAGACTGGTATATTTCGGACTGTATTGTGCCAAATGTGACATTTGGTGGAGGAGGAATTTTGGTATGGAGTTGTTTTTCAAGAGTTGGGCTTGTGAAAGAAACTTTGAATGCTCCAGGATACCAAAACATTTAGGACAATTCCATGTTCCCAACCTTGTTGGAACAGTTTGGAGCAGACCCCTTCCTCTTGCAACCTGACTGCGCACCAGTGCACAAAGCAAGGTCCATAAAGACATGGATGACAGTCTGGTGTGGATGAACTTGATTGGCCTGCACAGAGTTCCGACCTGATCCCGATAGAACATCTTTGGGATGAATTAGAACGTAGACTGAGAGCCAGGCTTTCTCGACCAACAACAGTGTGTGACCTCACCGATGCGCTTTTGGAAAAATGGTGGAAAATTCCTACAAACACACTCTGAAACCTTGTGGACAGCCTTACCAGACGAGTTGAAGCTGTAAAAGCTGAAAAAGGTGGATCGACATCATATTGAACCCTATGGATTGGGGATGGAATGGTACCTCAAGTTCAGCCCTTTCCATCGAGGACGTCGAAGACATCTACCTATTCGGAGCTGTGATTGTGGGGCACTTGCTGATTGGGCTGGGCATTGCTCTGAGTATCGACAACTTCGGAAGACGATGGCAGCCACTCAAGGGGCCCAACGGCTGTTTAACGCGATGGAAGGATTGGGTCGGGCTGTGGGAACACAGACTGTGGCGATTTCTGAGTTGAATCGCAAAATGGATCTCATCTTGGAAAAGCTTGCGGCGAAGGAATAATTAAATTGGAATTGAAGAAATCCAGCATGGACAAACAGAGAAGATAAGTCACTATTTTGTCTCCTCGAAGAAAAACAACTACTTAATATACGATTTGACCCCCTCAAATGGCCTTGACAAAATCAGAAACAGGCTGTTCTGAAAAAACTCTCACGAGGACTCCTCAAAGATGGACGCTTTTGACCTTTCTTTTTGTCAACAACACCTGTGGTCAAACTTAGAGTTCGGCGTCATCCATCCATCCATCCATCTTCTTCCGCTTATCTGAGGTCGGGTCGCGGGGGCAACAGCCTAAGCAGGGAAACCCAGACTTCCCTATCTCCAGCCACTTCGTCTAGCTCTTCCCGGGGGATCCCGAGGCGTTCCCAGGCCAGCCGGGAGACATAGTCTTCCCAACGTGTCCTGGGTCTTCCCCGTGGCCCCCTACCGGTTAGACGTGCCCTAAACACCTCCCTAGGGAGGCGTTCGGGTGGCATCCTGACCAGATGCCCAAACCCCCTCATCTGGCTCCTCTCGATGTGAAGGAGCAGCGGCTTTACTTTGAGCTCCTCCCGGATGGCAGAGCTTCTCACCCTATCTCTAAGGGAGAGCCCCGCCACACGGCGGAGGAAACTCATTTCGGCCGCTTGTACCCGTGATCTTATCCTTTCGGTCATGACCCAAAGCTCATGACCATAGGTGAAGATGGGAACGTAGATCGACCGGTAAAATGAGAGCTTTGCCTTCCGGCTCAGCTCCTTCTTCACCACAACGGATCGGTACAACGTCCGCATTACTGAAGACGCCGCACCGATCCGCCTGTCGATCTCATGATCCACTCTTCCCTCACTCGGAAATAAGACTGCTAGGTACTTGAACTCCTCCACTTGGGGCAGGGTCTCCTCCCCAACCCGGAGATGGCATTCAACCCTTTTCCGGGTGAGAACCATGGACTCGGACTTGGAGGTGCTGATTCTCATTCCGGTCGCTTCACACTCGGCTGCGAACTGATCCAGTGAAAGCTGAAGATCCCGGTCAGATGAAGCCATCAGGACCACATCATCTGCAAAAAGCAGAGACCTAATCCTGCGGTCACCAAACTGGAACCCCTCAACGCCTTGACTGCGCCTAGAAATTCTGTCCATAAAATGTATAAACAGAACCGGTGACAAAGGCCAGCTTTGGCGGAGTCCAACCCTCACTGGAAATGTGTTCGACTTACTGCCGTTAATGCGGACCAAGCTCTGGCACTGATCGTACAGGGAGCGGACCGCCACAATAAGACAGTCCGATACCCCATATTCACTGAGCACTCCCCACAGGACTTCTCGAGGGACACGGTCGAATGCCTTCTCCAAGTCCACAAAGCACATGTAGACTGGTTGGGCAAACTCCCATGCACCCTCAAGGACCCTGCCGAGAGTATAGAGCTGGTCCACAGATCCACGACCAGGACGAAAACCACACTGTTCCTCCTGAATCCGAGGTTCGACTATCCGGCGTAGCCTCCTGTCCAGTACACCTAAATAAACCTTACCGGGAAGGCTGAGGAGATCGGCCTCAATCCATATAAAAACATTTCATCATTTCTCCCAAGTTAATTGGGTATATAAGCACACACGACCCCCACCCTCGATTCAACGCCTTCACCACCGCTTAATTCCTCTGGGGCTGTGGATGGCTGAGCAACGCTATACAGCAGTAGCGAGTCTCCTCAAACCCACCCCTCCCTCTGTTGCAAGTTGGTGTGATATACGTACCATGTTTAATGTGTGCCATGCTATGTGAGGTTTTTTCCTTGGACTCAGTCTGGACCCCGACTAAGGGTCAAGCCTTAGACTGATATTTTTTTTACTCCCCGCCCTCTCCCAATGTCACCCTTTTCTCACCTTTTTAAGGAGCGCCGTAAGTGGCTGATCCGTTGGCGGTCTCGTCTTGTCCCCCCCGTAACGTGTGTCTGCTCTTAGCGGGACTGTGCCGAAAATGAAATTTCGTTGAACTTGTGCAATGACAATAAAGATCAATCCTATCTTATATGTGAGTCAAGGCATGTGGCCAATATAGTGTATGTACAAATATTTACTTCTTCTCAAACTTGGTGGGTGCAGCTTAAAAACTAGGGCAGTGCTTAGTTTAGCTTCATTTAAGGCATGGGTGTCAAACTCTGGCCCGCGGCCCAAATTTGGCCCGCCGTACAATTTCATTTAGCCCTTGAGATAATATCAAATTAACATTAGAGCTGGCCCGACGGTACTATAAAGGCACTGCCCTTAGCGTTGTCTACAATATGTTGTCACGTCCGCTTTTACTCCATAAAAACTACAAACAGCATGCCGGGCAAGTCACATGATATATGCGACTTGTACACACACTTTAGTGAATGCCAGGCATACTTGCTCAACAGCCATACAGGTCAGACTGAGGGTGGCCGTATAAACAACATTAACACAGTTACAAATATGCGCCACACAGTCAACCCACACCAAACAAGAATGACTAACACATTTCGGGAGAATATCCGCACCGTAACACAACATAAACAGAACAAATACCCAGAAACCCTTGCAGCACTGACTACCACCTAAACCCGCCCCTACCACCAACCCCCACCCTTCTCATTATTATTTTATTTATTAGCCTGTGGAAAATGTAATGTTGATATTTACCTCAGAAGGCTGCAAATAGAAAAGAGGCATTAAATATTTAATTTCAATTGTATTTATTTGACTTTTTTTTTTTCCATTTGTTTTTTGAATGTAAAGACATGCACCTGGGGATAGGTTGATTGGCAACACTAAATTGGCCCTAGTGTGTGAATGTGAGTGTGAATGTTGTCTGTCTATCTGTGTTGGCCCTGCGATGAGGTGGCGACTTGTCCAGGGTGTACCCCGCCTTCCGCCCGATTGTAGCTGAGATAGGCGCCAGCGCCCCCGCGACCCCAAAAGGGAATAAGCGGTAGAAAATGGATGGATGGATGGATTTTGCACTATTAAGTTAAATAATTATTGCTTGTTCCATATTTATTGTTCAAGCAAATCAGTGTAGCAAACTGAGCAATAATTAACAATTTATTCATGCACTTTCTCTTATTCCTTTAAGGATTGAATGTTTGAAGTATTCATTATTGTTATTATATTTTCAAATTTATTATTAGCCTGTGGACAAAATGTATTTTGATATTTACCTCAGAAGGCTGCAAATAGAAAAGAGGCACTCAATTTTTATTTCAATGTTATTTGATATGCCGTTGATATTTTTTAATTATTATTATTATTATTTGAAACTCGATTTTGCATGTCACTATAAAGTTATATAAGCCTTGCTTGTTCAATATTCAATGCAAAACTTGTTTGGGTCCCTATTAAAAGGTTAATTTCTTCAACCCTTGGCCCGCGGCTTTGTTCAGTTTAAAATTTTGGCCCACTCTGTATTTGACTTTGACACCCCTGATTTAAGGGGACGAAAAGGGAGAACAAACCGATGCCTTCAAGTGCTTGGTTTAGTTTGGTTTAAAAGGGGACAGGCAATAAATACAAGGAGGGAACTGCTTGGTAAAAAAAGGACTTCGTTCAGGTCTGACCTTTAGAAATGGCTCAATTACGAATCATACGACCTCCTGGCCCCTTCAATAATACCCAGCTTGACATGGTGTTGCATAACTTTTGTTATGGTAATTTATCATTTGTTTTGTAGCGTCCTACAAGCCCCAACACATTGCACATTGTCAATTAGCTCAGAAATTAATGTGACGATGCATTTGCACCGTAAGGCATTTTAAATGACACGGCCACAAAACTACATTTGGCATCAAGGAAAACAGACAGACATCCATAACAGGATGTTTTATTATTCGCCCAACTTACACGGGAAGTGACCGGGAGCTTTAGAGGGAGGCATTTTGAAGAAAAGCATGAAAAGTAATAGCCGTGGTTTAATTCAAGGGTGTCCAAAGTGCAGCCCACAGCAAATAATTTAACGATTCACTGCACTGTCTGGACATACAATTACTGACTAACTGATACAAGTTGTAATACAAGAGCAAATACGTGTAAAATAACAGGAAAAAAGTTCAAATGTTGATATTCAAAAACCAGTGCTGCACAATATATTTTTAAGCCGATACGGACAACGTCCTGTTTGGCAAGAATGATTTCAATAACCAAATAACTTATTCATGTCTTAGTATTATTTGCAGGGGTTTCCAAACTTATTCCACTGAGGGCCACATAATGAACAATCAAAGGATGCGGGGCCCATCTTGATATTTAATTTTCAACGCTAATACGAAATAGAGATTTATAAATAACATATTTAAAAAAAAATACAATTTGCATGTCAGCTGTGTGTCCATGGTAAATATCGTACGGATAATTATGGTGCTGATATGAGGAATTATGTCGTAACACCGATATATCCGATAACATTAGAAAATAACTCCAATAACTGGAAAAAAAAAAAAAAAAACGCTACAATAAGGCAAGATTATTTGTACTATTTTATAGGTGGGTTAGGCTGAGCAAATCAAATGCTACATTTCTCTTACTCATGTCACAATCGTTCTCTGCTCTTACGATTGTAAACAAACATGGCACCGATCATTTGGGACTTTATCCCTGTTTGAGAGGAGGACATTTCTATATTTACACCAAATGTTCTGCAAACATCATGCTTTAACACAGGGGTCGGGAACATACTTGCCAACCTTGAGACCTCCGATTTTGGGGGGTGGGTGGTGTGGTCGGGGGTGGGGCGGAGGCGTGATTAGGGGCATGGTCGGGGCGGGGGGCGTGGTTAAGAGGGGTGGCGTATATCTTACCAAGTCGAGTATTTCATATATATATATATGAAATACTTGACTTTCCGTGAATTCTAGCTATATATATATATATATGTATTTTATTATATATATATAAATAAAATAAATACTTGAATTTCCGGCGGCACCTATCAAATACACAGTAATAAAAACACAGTTGTTCTACTAACTGTACTGTGCTTGCTGGTTACTAAAAAAACAAAAACAACAATACTTACCTTTCACTATTTGAGTAACCTTTGTTCTGCCAATTGCGCATTAGTGAGCGATCTCCGAATCCGGCAACATCCTTCATGGATTTGTTGTAGACATCCGCAAATGAGAACAGGATGTTGATTACAGCTATCAGCATAGCTATCTTTGTCTCAGCATAAGATACACCATCGGGTCTCCATTTTGCGAGGTGGGCCATAATACTGGGTTGTGAACGATGCTGCGCTGCGGACGCTTTGTGCTTCCTGACTGACCGTTCATGACTGAGCATATCCGTTCGGCCGCCGTGTTCAATGGAGAAGTCTGTTCTACAAAATTTACAGGCAGCATACCCCTTCCCCTTACGAACTCTCCTGGATTAACTGAAATTCTTGTTTACAGTCGTTCTGGAACTTGCAAGCGTATTTCTTCATTTTGCTCGTCGACGGTGTTCAGTATTGGGTTGGAGTCAATAACCAGGCGACGTAATAAAGTTACGTCTCTTTACCGTGGACTTCAAAACAGACTCCCTAATGCATGTTCTTTGACTGCACTTAAATGTAGAATATATTTACATTCTATTCTATGTACAGTAGATGGCAGTACTGTCCTGTTTAAGAGGGTCACAACATTGAGTGAGGTCTGTATGGAGCTGGAGGGGGCGTGGCCTCCAGCTCCGCCTGAATTTCGGGAGATTTTCGGGAGAGGCGCTGAATTCCGGGAGTTTCCCGGAAAATCCGGGAGGGTTGGCAAGTATGGTCAGGAACCTCTTTGGCCAAGAGACCCATAAAAAAAGGAATATTTTAAAATGTATTTCTGTGAGAGCCATAAAATATTTTTTAACAATGAATACAACTAAATGCATGTACTTTTAAGCAGGACCAACATTTTTTGGGTATAACAAGTCACTTATTATTTTGAATACCATTATTATTCTGAAGATAACTAATAATAAATAAAATACTTCTGACCATTAATGCGACTTTTTGAACAGGTGCGGTAGAAAAACGGATGGATGGATTAAAATGCATGAGAACGTTTTATATTTTGAACGTTATTTTTAAGTGGAACTATTCATTACTTATCGTGTTAAACAATGTCAGCTAAGATTCATCTGAGAGCCAGATGCAGTCATCAAAAGAGCCACATCTGGCTGGAGAGCCATAGATTCACGCCGGGTTAGAGGGTTAGGGTTAGGGTTAGGGTCATGCAGAATAAGGCATTAATAAGTATTTAATAATGACTAATTAAGAGCCAATATGTTACTAATTTGCATGTTGATAAGCAACTATCTAATGGTGAATATGTTCCCCATACTAAAGTGTTGCCCGTTAATATACAATAAAAAAATGTTGGTCCCAGTACAGAACCTTGGGGTACTCCATGTGATACAATATTTTAATCTGAATGTACGTTGTTCTCCACATGGCCCCCACACCGCACTTTGGACACACCCAATACATAGAAAGTGAAATCCATCACAACGGCCCAGACATCCTTTGATTTTCCAGTGAAGGTCCCGCTGTGTAAAACGTGTGGCCACCCCATAAGTTGATTTCAAACATGCTTGACAAAGTTACTATCATGTTTGTGTGATCCTGTTTTGTTATAGTCATGTTCTGTTTGTTTTTTGGACACTCAGTTCTGGTTTTTGCACGTCCTCGTTTGTTTTATCAGCATAGCAACCCATTAGTTTTCACCTGTCCTCATGTCACGCACCGGTCTCACGTTTTTGTTTTCACTAATCACCACAGTATTATTTAAGCCACAGTGGCAAGCTTGTCAGCCTGGCAACATCACCTTCTAGCACCCTCGATACCTTTACCCACGTCATGCCATGCTACCTCCACTCTGCTCCATGTCATCTTTACAGTTCCATGCCAAGTAAGTTTTTGTTTATTGTTCATAGTTTCTGCCTTTGTGCAAGTTTTGTTTCCTTAGTCAGTTTTGTACATCCGCCCTTGTGCGCGCCTTTTGTTTGCCTTTTTTTAGTAGTTATAGTGTTAAAATAAGATGTCTCTACCTTCACGCCATCTGCGGTCCAAGTTCACTTGCATCTCGGGAAAACAACCACCCCGTAGTCCACGTATTGACAGTTACATGGCACGGTTAACGATTAAACAGTTCCGAAAAAGAGTAGGGGAAAAAAAAAAGCCAGAGCTTTGTCAATCCTACCTCCTTATTTCCTTTATTTTCCTCTTGCCCAAACACCGCAGGAAACCGTTGACTGACAGATGAGTGAAATGAATTGTGCATCAGAATAGGTGGCTCTGGAGAGAGCAACTGTCAAATTGCACCTTGTTATTGTCTTTTTTGTAGTCGAGCAAGGGGGGGAAAAAGGGATAATTTCATTCAAACCAGACGCGGGGCAATCACAAACAAATACATAGAAGGGGGGGGCGATAATGGAAAATATGTGAATTAACTTTCTGCCTTTTGGCGTTTTGTTTTTTTTAAACAGCACTGGGGCGTGACGGTACCCAGCTGCTGGTCGGAGATGTCGGTGGCCAGGCCGGTGTGGTGGTGCGCCTCGGATCTGCGGGGCCCCCCCGCCGGCCCCCTCGGCCTCGTCGTACTCTGGCAGGAGAGCTAATTAAAGTGATGCGAAATTACCAACACATTCTCAAGTGAGCCCGTCTCACTTGTTTGGCTTATTTTCCCCTCTCTCTACCACACACACACACACAAACACACACACACACACACACACACACAAACACACACACACACACACGCACACGCACACTCTCCGGGAACATGTGTTTACCTTAAGGGGTTTTTATGGCAATTATACTCCGGTGCGCTCTCTCGCTTGTTTTTGTCTTCCATTTCTGCGTTTACTTAATTAGCATTTAGTGCAATGTAATTCCATTAGTTGTGGAAAAGGTCAGGGTCATGGGGGGACTGGCTTCTGGCAGAGCAGCATGACAGAACGTTCCGTGCAAGCCAAAATATCATTTAAAAAAAAAAAAAGGGGAGCTGCTCGGGAACTTAGATCATGACCTTTAAGATGAACCTTGCACAAATAAAGACATCAACCGAGGAGGAGTTCTAATCCATTTTTTGGGCAAATGTTTTGACATGGAATATTATTATGTCAAAGAATCTCCACAGCGCTTATGTTCTGATCGTTGTTTGTGTTTTAATAAACATTAATAGGGTAAATGGGTTGTACTTGTATAACGCTTTTCTACCTTCAAGGTACTCAAAGCGCTTTGACACTACTTCCACATTCACCCATTCACACACACATTCACACACTGATGGAGGGAGCTAACCAGCACCCATCAGGAGCAAGGGTGAAGTTTCTTGCTCAAGGACACAACGGACGTGACGAGGTTGGTACTAGGTGGGGATTGAACCAGGGACCCTCGGGTTGCGCACGGCCACTCTCCCACTGTGCCGCGTTAATTAATAGGGGTCAATCAAAGCTGTGTTAGACAGCGTGTCCGAAGGTTAGGATTGGAGTGGGAAAAAAACCCCATAACTGTTTATGAAATGTTTGTTTTTTTCAATTGAATGAGTTTTTTGTTTTGGCGATAAATTAACTGTTAGATTACTGAGCAGGTGCCACACTAAAAAAGCGATGTCCCTCTCATGGTTCACCACCTATCCCCACCCTTTTCCTTGCCTTCCCCGAGATCAGCGGTAGGGAACCTCTAGCTCTAGAGCCAGATGTGGCTCTTTTGATGACCGCATCTGGCTCTCAGAATAATCTTAGCTGACATTGCTTAAAACAATAAGTAATGAATATTTCCACTGGTAATCACAATTTTGATTGATTGATTGAAACTTTTATTAGTAGATTGCACAGTTCAGTACATATTCCGTACAATTGACCACTAAATGGTAACACCCGATTAAGTTTTTCAACTTGTTTAAGTCGGGGTCCACGTTAATCAATTTATGGTACGTATTAAAGTGTTAAAAACAACGTTGAAAATATAAAACTTTCTCATGCATTTTAATTCATCCATCTGTTTTCTACCCCACCAGTTCAAAAAGTCGAATTCAGAAGTATTTTATTCATTATTGGCTGGCTTCAGAGCAACAATGTTATTAAAAAGAATACGAGACTTATACTCAAAAAATGTTGGTCTTACTTAAAAATGCAGGCATTTAGTTGTATTCAGTGTTGAAAAATATTATATGGCTCTCACAGAAATTCATTTTAAAATATTTGGTTTTCATGGCTCTCCCCACCAAAAAGGTTCCCGACCCCTGCCCTAGCTCATCCAATCACCTGCCAGGACACATTCACTGCCTACAGACTAGGGTTGTACAGTATATCAGTGTTAGTATAGTACCGCGATATTATTGAGTCATATTCGGTACTATACCATCCTCTGAAAAGTACCGGTAACTGACACTACAGAAATATCGGTGATCAATTAAGTTTTTTTTGTTGTTGTTTTCTAGTTTTGGATGAGGAGGTGTCATCTTGTGTTGTTAGTTATGCATAACTATTGCTGGTGTTACAGTTCTCAGGTTACAATGTGAGTTAGGTGTGTTACCATCCTCTCTCTACTCTAAGTAATTGTCATTTGCTGCTGAGTTATATTCATAACATATTCAAGCAGCCTGCATCTCCTTGAGTTGCCATGGTTACGAGACTTCCTGTCGGTCGCTAGCAAGGCTGCTATCGCAGCGTGTGCGTGAATTGTAAACACATCTGACAAACCAGTGTTTTTTAACTAATGTGCCGTGAGATGCAGTCTGGTGTGCCATGGGAGATTATATAGATTTACTTATTCGGGTTATATACAAACCCCGTTTCCATTTAAGTTGGGAAATTGTGTTAGATGTAAATATGAACGGAATACAATGATTTGCAAATCCTTTTCAACTCATATTCAATTGGATATGCTATAAAGTCCAGATGTTTGATGTTCAAACTCATGAACGTTATTTTTTTTTTTGCAAATAATAATTAACTTAGAATTGCATGGCTGCAACACGTGCCACAGTAGTTGGGAAAGGGCATGTTCACCACTGTGTTACATCACCTTTTGTTTTAACAACACTCAATAAACGTTTGGGAACTAAGGAAACTAATTGTTGAAGCTTTGATAGTGGAATTCTTTCCCATTCTTGTTTTATGTAGCGCTTCAGTCGATCGACATTCCGCAGTTTCCGCTGTCGTATTTTACGCTTCATAATGCGCCACACATTTTCGATGGGAGACAGGTCTGGACTGCAGGCGGGCCAGGAAAGTACCCGCACTCTTTTTTTACGAAGCCACGCTGTTGTAACACTTGTCTTGCTGAAATAAGCAGGGGCGTCCATGATAACGTTGCTTGGATGACAACATATGTTGCTCCAAAACCTGTATGGACCTTTCAGCATTAATGGTGCCTTCACAGATGTGTAAGTTACCCATGCCTTGGGCACTAATGCACCCCCATACCATCACACATGCTGGCGTTTGAACTTTGCGCCTATAACAATCTGAATGGTTATGTTCCTCTTTGTTCTGGAGGACACCACGTCCTCTGATTCCAAATAATTTGAAATGTGGACTCGTCAGACCACAGAACACTTTTCCACTTTGCATCAATTCATGTTAGGTGAGCTCGGGCCCAGCCAAGCCGGCGGCGTTTCAGGATATTGTTGATAAATGGGTTTGGCTTTGCATAGTAGAGTTTTAACTTGCACTTACAGATGTAGCGACCAACTGTAGTTACTGACAGTGGTTTTAAGAAGTGTTCCTGAGCCCATGTGGTGATATCCTTTACACATTGATGTCGCTTTTTGATGCGGTACCGCCTGAGGGGTCAAAAGTCCGTAATATCATCGCTTACGTGCAGTGATTTTGCCAGATTCTCTGAACCTTTTGCTGATTTTTCCTACCGTAGATGCTAAAATCCCTAAATTCCTTGCAATAGCTCGTTGAGAAATGTTGTTCTAAAACTGTTTGACGATTTGCTTACAAAGTGGTGACCCTCACCCCTTCCTTGTTTGTGAATTACTTAGCATTTCATGGAAGCTGCTTTTATACCCAATCATGGCACCCAACTGTTCCCAATTAGCCTGCACACCTGTGGGATGTTCCATATAAGTGTTTGATGATCATTCCTCAACTTTATCAGTATTTATTGCCACCCTTCCCAACTTCTTTGTCACGTGTTGCTGGCATCAAATTCTAAAGTTAATGATTATTTGCAAAAAAAAATAATAATAATCAGTTTGAACATCAAATATGTTGTCTTTGTAGTATATTCAACTTAATATGGGTTGAAAATAATTAGCAAATCATTGTATTCCGTTTATATTTACATCTAACACAATTTCCCAACTCATATGGAAACGGGGTTTGTATATTTTTTTGCAAACTAGTAATTATGGTCGGTAAATGATGTGTTGTTTTTTAGTGTCTGTGCTATCTAGAGCTCTGCAGAGTAACCATGTAGTACTCTTCCATATCAGTAGGTGGCAGCCAGTAGCTAATTGCTTTGTAGATGTCGGGAACAGCGGGAGGCAGAGTGCAGGTAAAAAGGTAGCTAATGCTTAAACCAAGAACAAACACAGTATACCAATGAGGTTTAAGGTGAGACTTAAATGCTTCTACTGAGGTAGCATCTCGAACTGTTACCTGGAGGGCATTCCAGAGTACTGGTGCCCGAACGGAAAATGCTCTATAGCCCGCAGACTTTTTTTGGGCTTTAGGAATCACTAATAAGCCGGAGTCCTTTGAACACAGATTTCTTGCCGGGACATATGGTACAATACAATCGGCAAGATAGGATGGAGCTAGACCGTGTAGTATTTTATATGTAAGTAGTAAAACCTTAAAGTCACATCTTAAGTGCACAGGAAGCCAGTGCAGGTGAGCCAGTACAGGTGTAATGTGATCAAACTTTCTTGTTCTTGTCAAAAGTCTAGCAGCCGCATTTTGTACAAACTGTAATCTTTTAATGCTAGACATGGGGAGACCCGAAAATAATACGTTACAGTAATCGAGACGAGACGTAACAAACGCATGGATAATGATCTCAGCATCGTTAGTGGACAAAATGGATCAAATCTTAGCGATATTACGGAGATGAAAGAAGGTTGTTTTAGTAACGCTTTTAATGTGTGACTCAAAGGAGAGAGTTGGGTAGAAGATAATACCCAGATTCTTTACCGAGTCGCCTTGTTTAATTGTTTGGTTGTCAAATGTTAAAGTTGTATTAGTAAATAGAGGTCGGTGTCTAGCAGGACCGATAATCAGCTGTTCCGTTTTTTTGGCTTTGAGTTGCAAAAAGTTAGCGGACATCCATTGTTTAATTTCATTAAGACACGCCTCCAGCTGACTACAATCCGGCGCGTTGGTCAGCTTTAGGGGCATGTAGAGTTGGGTGTCATCAGCATAGCAGTGAAAGGAAATACGGTAGTTGAAGACTTACGGTCATTGAAGACTTACGATTTTAAACTAGACAAACAAGTCAATGGCGTTTTAAAATCGTGTCTTTATCACCTTCGTCTTTTAGTAAAGGTTCAACCGTTTTTATCTTTTAACCGTTTTGAACAAGTCGTGCATGCTTTTATTTCAAGTGGCCTGGACTACTGCAATGCACTTTATGCTGGCATTAGCCAAAAACTCTCTCCCGGTTGCAGTTAGTCCAGAACGCGGCAGCAAGACTTTTAACAGGGGCCAGGAAACGCCAGCATATAACCCCAATTCTTTGCACTGGCTCCCATGTTCATTTTAGAATTGATTTTAAAACATTGCTGTTTGTTTTTAAAACTTTACATGGACTGGCACCTCAATATATCTCAGACCTCATCCAAATTTACATTCCTGTGCACGCTCTGAGGTCCGAGAGCCAGCTCGTGGTGCCCAAGACCAGACTTAAGACCAGGGGAGACAGGGCCTTCTCTGTGGTCGGCCCTAAGCTCTGGAACACTCTGCCCCTCCATGTTCAAACTGCTTCCACAGTGGAGTGTTTTAAGTCTCGTCTTAAGACCCACTTTTATTCTTTGGCTTTTAACACTACGTGAGTTGTGTGGTCCTCTGTCCTCTGTTGTCCTCTGTGTTTTTTATACACTTTGATTTCTATTTTACTGTTTTAAATGATTTTACCCTTTAAAATTGTTTTTAAGCAATATTTGTTTTTATATATTTTTTTATATTGGTTTTATATTTATTTATTTTTTGTTTTTATTCAGTCATTGGTGGAGCATGATATTGTTTTTTTAATATTGTTTTTAACATGGCTGTGCAGCACTTTGGAAACGTTATTGTTGTTTAAATGTGCTATATAAATAAAGTGGATTGGATTGGATTGGATTGGATTGATTGATTGATTGATTGATTGATTGATTGATTGATTGATTGATACTTTTATTAGTAGATTGCACAGTTCAGTACATATTCCGTACAATTGACCACTAAATGGTAACTCCTGAATAAGTTTTTCAACTTGTTTAAGTCGGGGTCCACATTAATCAATTCATGGTACAAATATATACTATCAACATAATACAGTCATCACACAGGTTAATCATCATTGTATATACATTGAATTATTTACATTATTTACAATCTGGGGGGTGGGATGAGGAGCTTTGGTTGATATCAGTACTTCAGTCATCAACAATTGCATCAACAGAGAAATGTGGACATTGAAACAGTGTAGGTCTTATTTAGTAGGATATGTACAGCCAGCAGAGAACATAGTGAGTTCACATAGCATAAGAACAAGTATATACATTAGAAGTACATTTGATTATTTACATTAGGTTGTTTATAATCCGGGGAGATGGGATGTGAATGGAGGAGGGTATTTGTAAAGTGTTGAAGTTGCCTGGAGGTGTTGTTTTAGAGCGGTTTTGAAGGAGGATAGAGATGCACTTACTTTTATACCTGTTGGGAGTGCATTCCACATTGATGTGGCATAGAAAGAGAATGAGTTAGGACCTTTGTTAGATCGGAATCTGGGTTTAACGTGGTTTGTGGAGCTCCCCCTGGTGTTGTGGTTATGGCGGTCAATTACGTTAAGGAAGTAGTTCGACATGTACTTCGGTATCAAGGAGATGTAGCATATTTTATAGACTAGGCTCAGTGCAAGTTGTTTTACTCTGTCCTCCACCCTGAGCCAGCCCACTTTGGAGAAGTGGGTTGGATTGAGGTGTGATCTGGGGTGGAGGTCTAAAAGTAACCGGACTAGCTTATTCTGGGATGTTTGGAGTCTAGATTTGAGGGTTTTGGAGGTGCTGGGGTACTAGGAGGTGCAAGCGTAATCGAAGAATGGTTGAATGAGAGTTCCCGACTTAGAAAACATGACTGTACATCATATTAGCAGCTACACTTTCCATCTTAAAGATCTAAAAAAATATTTGGGAATGTCCGGCGGGCCAGATTGAAAAGCTCAACGGGCCGCAAGTGGCGCCCGGGCTTTAATTTGCCCACGTCTGGTTTAAAGTCATATCCAACAATTTGCGACAACGACTTTTTACTGTCAACTGAGTTTTGTTTTTTCATTTCTGCTGGTGGTGTGCCTCTGGATTTTTTCAATGCATAAAAATGTGCCTTGGTTGAAAAACACTGTGACAAACTGTACAAACTAACCAACGAGTATCAGTCATTCGACCTACTTCACGCCCTCATGCCGTGATTTGAAATCCGCAGCGAGGCACCTTTTTTTTTTTCCCCCTCCAGCTGTCAGTTCACCTTTCAAATTACCTTTGGAATTTCCAAGTGTTGTAGTGAGTAAATGTTTAAAGTGCAGTAAAGTGGCCGACATGGCCCTTGCTGCATTCCTGCACTTAATAATGGATGAAGGCGAGCGGGTTGGATAAGGTGTAATAGGAACCTGGCTGGAGACGTTTAGTTGCTCTTTTTTTTTTTTTTTTTGACAAATATAGATTTGGGCTTTATTCTTCAAAGTGTAAACAAACCTCACCCGGTTAGGAGAAAAGGTTTGTGCTGAAAACAAAGTTTTGTTGTACTTGTTGCAATGACAATAAAGACCTGCCTATAACCGCATTTGTCTGCAGCGCGAAGGACTTTCCGCAGCCCTCGCCCACCTCTCTGCGCTGATAATGGTTAATTATGTTGATGAATGACCGTGCTGAGGGTACTCCATCAGCATTTCATAATGGCTCCTTTCTCACCGCTCAAACTTAACCGAGACAGCCTCTAATGTGTCGTGTAAAGTGCATTGGACAAGCACCTTTAATTGTCTAAATCAGGGGTCACCAACGCAGTGCCCGCGGGCACCAGGTAGGCCGTAAGGACCAGATGAGTAGCCCGCTGGCCTGTTCTAAAAATAGCTCAAATAGCAGCACTTACCAGTGAGCTGCCTCTATTTTCTAAATTGTATTTATTTACTAGCAAGCTGGTCTCGCTTTGCTTGACATTTTTAATTCTAAGAGAGAAAAAACTCAAATAGAAGAAAATATTTTAAAGACTTGGTCTTCACTCGTTTAAATAAATTCATAATTTTTTTTACTTTGCCTCTTATAACTTTCAGAAAGACAATTTTAGAGAAAAAATACAACCTTAAAAATTATCTTAGGATTTGTTATCACATATACCTTTTTACCTTTTAAATTCCTTCCTCTTCTTTCCTGACAATTTAAATCATCCATCCATCCATCCATTTTCTACCGCTTATTTCCCTTTTGGGGTCGCGGGGGGCGCTGGCGCCTATCTCAGCTACAATCGGGCGGAAGGCAGGGTACACCCATCAATGTTCAAATAAATTGATTTTTTTTTTAATTGTAGATAATGATAAATACATTTAAATTGAACTATTTTAGCTTCTGTTTTTTCTTCAAACTCACTATGATTAAAATAAAAAAATATATATATTCTGGCAAATCTAGAACATTTGTAGAATCAAATTCAAATCTTCTTTCAAAGTCTTTTGAATTTCATTTAAAATTTTTGTTCTGGAAAATCTAGAAGAAATAAGGATTTGTCTTTGTTAGAAATATTGCTTGTCCCAACATGTTTAAAACACGTCATCAAGATTCTAAAATTAATTTTAATCAGGAAAAATTACTAATGATGTTCCATAAATGCTTTTTTTTTCATTTTTTCAAAAAGATTCGAATTAGCTAGTTTTTCTCAATTTTTTTCGGTTGAAATTTGAATTTTGAAGAGTCAAAATTGAAGATAAAATGTTTTCATATTTAATTTTCATTTTTTTTCGTGTTTTCCCCTCTTTTAAAAAGTGTTTTTTTCATCATTTATTCCCTACAAAAACCCTTCCGTAAAAGGAAAAAAATGTACGACGGAATGACAGACAGAAATACCCATTTTTTTATATATATAGATTAATTTATTCAAGGTAAATTGAGCAAATTGGCTATTTCTGGCAATTTATTTAAGTCTGTATCAAACTGGTAGCCCTTCGCATTAATCAGTACCGAAGAAGTAGCTCTTGGTTTCAAGAAGGTTGGTGACCCCTGGTCTAAATGAACTTGTTTTTTTTTTTTGTTTTGTTTTTTTAGCGACAGGACAGTACTTTCATGTCTGTGTGATCATGTTTTGATTTAGTCATGTTCGGTTTTGTTTTTTGGACACTCAGTTCCGTTATTTTTACTTCCTTGTTTGTTTTGTTTCCATGACTACCCATTAGTTTTCACCTGTCCTCATGTCACGCACCTGTCTCACGTTTTGCACTCAAACACCTGTTTTCACTGATTATGTCACTGCTATTTAAGCCGGTCTGTTTCTGTTGTTCGTCCTGGCAACATCAATCAATCAATCAATCAATCAATCAATGATTAATTATATAGCCCTATATCACTAGTGTCTCAAAGGGCTGCACAAACCACAACACAAACCACAACGACGTCCTCGGTAGGCCCACATAAGGGCAAGGAAAACTCACACCCAGTGGGACGTCGGTGACAATGATGACTATGAGAAACCTTGGAGAGGACCGCATATGTGGGCACATATTAAGCATATATTAACAGTAAATGAACAAGTAAATTAATAATTCATTTTCTACCACTTGTCCTTAATAATTTTGACTAAAAAATAGAATGTTAAATGATACAATTATGTTACTGCATATGTCAGCAGTTCAATTAGGAGCCTTTGTTTGCTTACTTACTAATAAAAGACAAGTTGTCTTGTATGTTTACTATTTTATTTAAGGACAAACTTGCAATAAAAACATATGTTTAATGTACCATAAGTGTCAGGCTTGCCACTGACAGTTTGTTTGTTTTTTAGTTTCTCCTTTGTGTGTTTAGTATTTCCTGTCCTTAGTTCCTGTCAGCACTCTTATTTTGGTTCAACTTCCTGTTTGTCTCCCTGAGTGCTTTGTTTCCCCTCAACTGTTGCTGATTGGCACCTGGCCACACCAGATGTCAATCAGCCAGCTCCTAGGGCTGGATTATTGTCGCTTTTGTGTCGTTGCTCCCTGTCGTGATTTGTCGATGTCATCATTACAGCTACTACCTGTCGTGCTACTATTTGTCCTTGTCGTCATAGCGGTAAGCTGTTCCTGTTAGTTATTTGTAGTTTGTTTTCTCCTAGCTTCCATGCTAGGCCTTTTGTTTGTTATCCGCCCACGTGCGCGGTTTTGGTTGAACCCTTTATTTGGTTTTGTTCTAGTTGTTTATATTAAAACCAAGTTTTCTCACTCCACGCCTGCATCCTTCTCTGCATCTTGGGGTTTGTCAACAACCTTTGACAATGACATTTTTTGTTAAAATAAATCCAATAATGGTACCGGTTCCAACATATTGGTATCGGGACAAAACAAATAAATTGCATGCATTCAAGTAAAACATGTAAAAGTATTCCTGGATCACATTCTGGCAATTCAATTGCATTTGTGTACTAATATTAAGGTATTTTCTTTAGCGAATTTAATTATGCAAGCAAGTTGTTTCATGATGGGATGCTGTGATTAAATCATGATTACCATATTGTTTCTGACAAAAACGCACACATACAATCCTCAAAAATCGAAAGTGCCCCTTTATAACGCCATCCATCCATCCATTTTTCTACTGCTTATTTTCTTTGGGGTCATGAGGGGCGCTGGTGCCTATCTCAGCTACAAACTCAGTGAGCCTAATGTACGTATTCATTCTGGTTGTGCTTACCAACCTCGAAGTAATTTTCTTTGGTACATGGTGTAATAATAAGTGTGGCCAGTAGCAGTCACACATCAGGTATACTTGACTTATACTGTCCATAAATGACACTAGCAAGTACCAGTAATCAAGCAACATCAAAATTTTAATGCATCATTTAGAATATAGAACATTACAAACGCCGCTAAGTAATCTTTTACTACATTTTTTTAGTACGACTTTGGTAAGCTACAGTAGTCAGACGTACTGCGCTTCATCATACGAGTATTATTATGGTGTGTGTATAAGGATTTCAAATTGTCACCTGTTACGAGACATATTTTCTGCTGATTTGCTTCGCAATATTATGCAAAACCAACTTTTCTTACCTATTGCTTCCTGCTGTTGTGTATTTGGGATCTGCATGAGTCCTGAAAATGTCTTTGTGTCTGCCATTGTTGTCTGTGGCATAGTCAATAGTTTTCTCCATCCTCTTGTTCCGGGACTTTCATCCTCTGCTGTTGCCATTTCTTATTCTTAAAGTATTGTTCAGTTCTAACTTACATCTGTCAGTAGTCTCGCTATGGAAGCACTAAAAACTACCGGTACAACAAAGATGACGGGGAGAAGACGCTGTCGAAGTGGAGCCACGTAAATAACCCACCCAAAGCGACTTGAAGATGGTCAGTAATATATAATCCATGTAACATTTTGACCAAAGAACTACCATTAAATGTTATGTAGACCACAAGGAAGTGTTTTAAATGTAGAAAAAAATCATTATATAACCCCTCTAATGCGCTTTATATTCCAGTGCACATTTTGTATGAAAATAGACCTGAATACACCCGCTCATCGGCACTGCGCCTTATAATCCGGTGTTCCCTATGGTCCGGGAACTACGGTAATTAAAATTCCAAAATGTGATCAATCTGATTTTAAAAAGTAATCATTTGACAGCCTTATAAATTTACAAAACCCGTTCCATATGAGTTGGGAAATTGTGTTAGATGTAAATGTAAACGGAATACAATGATTTGCAAATCCTTTTCAACCCATATTCAATTGAATGCACTACAAAGACAAGATATTTGATGTTCAAACTCATAAACTTTGTTTTTTTTTTGCAAATAATAATTAACTTATAATTTCATGACTGCAACACGTGCCTAAGTAGTTGGGAAAGGGCATTTTCACCACTGTGTTACATAACATTTTCTTTTAACAACACTCAATAAACGTTTGGGAACTTAGGAAACTAATTGTTGAAGCTTTGAAAGTGGAATTCTTTTCCATTTTTGTTTTATACAGAGCTTATGTCGTTCAACAGTCCGGAGTCTCCGCTGTCATATTTTACGCTTCAAAATGCGCCACAAATTATCAATGGGAGACAGGTCTGGACTGCAGGCGGGCCAGAAAAGTACCCGCACTCTTTTACTATAGAGCCACACTGTTGTAACACGTGGCTTGGCATTGTTTTGCTGAAATAAGCAGGGACGTCCATGATAACGTTGCTTGGATGACATTTGTTGCTCCAAAACCTGTATGGACCATTCAGCATTAATGGTGCCTTCACAGATGTGTAAGTTACCCATGCCTTGGGCACTAATGCACCCCACTACCATCACAGATGCTGGCTTTTGAACTTTGCGCCTATAACAATCCAAATGGTTATTTTCCTCTTTGTTCTGGAAGAAGCCACGTCCTCTGTTTCCAAATATAATTTGAAATTTGGACTCGTCAGACCACAGAACACTTTTCCACTATGCATCAGTCTATTTTAGGTGAGCTAGGCCCCAGCCAAGTCGGTGGCGTTTCAAGGATATGGTTGATAAACGGGTTTGGCTTTGCATAGCAGAGTTTTAACTTGCACTTACAGATGTAGCGACCAACTGTGGTTACTGACTGTGGTTTTATGAAGTGTTCTTGAGGCCACGTGGTGATATCCTTTACACACTGATGTCGGTTTTTGATGCAGTACCGCCTGAGGGATCAAAAGTCCGTAATATCATCGCTTACGTGCAGAGATTTCTCCAGATTCTCTGAACTTTTTGATGATTTTACGGATCGTAAATGGTAAAATACCTAAATTCCTTGCAATAGCTCATTGAAAAATGTTGTTCTAAAACTATTCGTTAATTTGCTCACCCCTTCCTTATTTGTGAATTACTTAGCATTTCATGGAAGCTGCTTTTATACCCAATCATGGCACCCACCTGTTCCCAGTTAGCCTGCACACCTGTGGGAGGTTCCAAATAAGTGTTTGATGAGCATTCCTCTACTTTATCAATATTTATTGCCACTTTTCCCAACTTCTTTGTCACGTGTTGCTGGCAGGAAATTCTAAAGTTAATGATTATTTGCAGAAAAAAAAAAAAAAGTTTATCAGTTTGAACATCAAATATGTTGTCTTTGTAGTGCATTCAACTGAATATGGGTTGAAAATGATTTGCAAATTATTGTATTCCGTTTATATTTACATCTAACACAATTTCCCAACTCATACCGAAACGGGGTTTGTATTTCCTCTAGGGAGGTAAAGTAAAATACGCCTTGGGACTAATGGGGATAAGGCGAGCAGTGACCACAAAAGCAAGGAGGATACATGGCGGCCTTTGAATGAATTATGGTTGGTATTATTTCTCGCTGCTTTCCCAGACAGGGCCGTCTGTCATGGCCAGGGAGGGGCCACAGAAAGTGGGCTAAGTGGTCATGGCCGTTTCTTTCGCCTTTCCGAGCGGCTGAATGGATATTAGGATTTTACAGACTATTACACATGGTAATTGCAAAAACATATAGAATATAGGGCCGTTTTCTTGTCCATTTTGTTCCTTCTCTATAAACATACATTTAAGGTATGTTAGCGTCATGCACGCGTGGGCCATTCCTTAAAAAATTGTTCATTTTGGCCACTCATGTAAATCCAATAAGAGCACACTCTCATCTAATTGTGTGTCTTAAACCCTGCTTTAGCCCTAAATATTCATCTAAGCCAATTAGGCAGGGAGGCGGATAGGGCATCATCTTTGCTTGAATGTTAAAAGTGCACACAGGAAGAGGAGGTGCCTGATGAAAATAACGTTAACACTACAGAATCTAGAAACCCCAAAACCAGTGAAGTCGGCAAGTTGTGTAAATCGTAAATAAAAACAGAATACAATGATTTGCAAATCCTTTTCAACCTATGTTGAATTGAATAGACTGGAAAAACAAGATACTTAACGTTCCAACTGGAAAACTTGGTTATTTTTTGCAAGTAATAGCTCATTTGGAATTTGATGCCTGCAACATGTGTCAAAAAAGCTGGCACAAGTGGCAAAAAGGACTGAGAGAATTGAGGAATGCTCATCACTTATTTGGAACATGTTATGTCGCCTATATTCAATTGAATAGACTGCAAAAACAAGATACTTAACGTTCCTACTGGAAAACTTTGTTATTTTTTGTAAGTAATAGCTCATTTGGAATTTGATGCCTGAAACGTGTTTCAAAAAAGCTGGCACAAGTGGAAAAAGGACTGAGAGAGTTAAAGAATGCTCATCAAACACTTATTTGGAACATGTTATGTCGCTTTTATTCAATTGAATGGACTGCAAAGAAAAAATACTTAACGTTCCAACTGGAAAACTTGGTTATTTTTTGCAAGTATTAGCTCATTTGGAATTTGATGCCTGCAATGTGTGTCAAAAAAGCTGGCACAAATGGCAAAAAGGACTCCGCAAGTTGAGGAATGCTCATCAAACACTTGTTAGGAACATGTTATGTAACCTATATTCAATTGAATAGACTGCAAAGACAAGATACTTAACGTTCCAAATGGAAAACTTAATTTTTTGTAAGTATTAACTCATTTGGAATTTGGTGCCTGCAACGTGTTTCAAAAAAGCTGGCACAAGTGGCAAAAAGGACTGAAAAAGTTGAGGAATGCGCATCAAAAACTTATTTGGAAAATGTTATGTCGCCTATATTCAATTGAATTGACTGCAAAGACAAGATACTTAACATGCCAACTCGAAAACTTTGTTATTTTGTGCAAGTATCAGCTCATTTGGAGTTTGTTGCCTGCAACGTGTTTCAAAAAAGCTGGCCTAACGTGGCAAAGACGACTGAGAAAGTTGAGGAATGGTCATCACTTATTTGGAACATGTTATGAAACCTATATTCAATTGAATAGACTGCAAAGACGGGATACTTAATGTTCCAACTGGAAAACGTTGTTATTTTTTGTAAGTATTAGCTCATTTGGAATTTGGTGCCTGCAACGTGTTTCAAAAAAGCTGGCACAAAGTGGCAAAAAGGACTAAGAAAGTTGAGGAATGCTCATCAAACACTTATTTGGAACATGTTACGTCGCCTACATTCAATTGAATAGACTGCAAAGACAAGATACTTAACGTTCCAACTGGAAAACTTTGTTATTTTTTGCAAGTATAGCTCATTTGGAATTTGATGCCTGCAACGTGTTTCAAAGAAGCTGGCACAAGTGGCAAAAAGGACTGAGTTTGTTGAGGAATGCACATCAAACACTTAATTGGACATGTTATGTCGCTTTTATTCAATTGAATAGACTGCAAAGACAAGATCATTAACATTACAACTTGACAACTTGGTTATTTTTTGCAAGTATTAGCTCATTTGGAATTTGGTGCCTGCAATGTGTTTCAAAAAAGCTGGCACAAGTGGCAAAAAGGACTGAGAAAGTTGAGGAATGCTCATCAAACACTTATTTGGAACATGTTATGAAACTTATATTCAATTGAATAGACTGCAAAAACAAGATACTTACCGTTCCAACTGGAAAACTTTATTTTTTGCAGGTATTAGCGCATATGGAATTTGATGCCTGCAACGTGTTTCAAAAAAGCTGGCACAAGTGGCAAAAAGGACTGAGTTTGTTGAGGAATGCACATCAAACACTTAATTGGACATGTTATGTCGCTTTTATTCAATTGAATAGACTGCAAAGACAAGATCATTAACATTACAACTTGACAACTTGGTTATTTTTTGCAAGTATTAGCTCATTTGGAATTTGGTGCCTGCAATGTGTTTCAAAAAAGCTGGCACAAGTGGCAAAAAGGACTGAGAAAGTTGAGGAATGCTTATCAAACACTTATTTGGAACATGTTATGTCGCCTATATTCAGTTGAATAGACTGCAAAGACAAGATAATTAATGTTCCAACTGGAAAACTTTGTTCTTTTCTAGGCAAGTATTAGCTCATTTGGAATTTGATGCCTGCAACGTGTTTCAAAAAAGCTGGCACAAGTGGCAAAAAGGACTGAGAAAGTTGAGGAATGCTCATCAAACACTTATTTGGAACATGTTACGTCGCCTATATTCAATTGAATGGACTGCAAAGACAAGATACTTAACGATCCAACTCGAAAATGTTGTTATTTTTTGTAAGTAATAGCTCATTTGGAATTTGGTGCCTGCAACGTGTTTCAAAAAAGCTGGCACAAGTGGCAAAAAGGACTGAGAAAGTTGAGAAATGCTCATGAAACACTTATTTGGAAAATGTTATGAAACCTTTATTCAATTGAATGGACTGCAAAAACAAGATACTTACCGTTCCAACTGGAAAACTTTATTTTTTGCAGGTTTTAGCTCATACGGAATTTGATGCCTGCAACGTGTTTCAAAGAAGCTGGCACAAGTGGCAAAAAGGACTGAGAAAGTTGAGGAATGCTCATCAAACACTTATTTGGACTATAGTATGTAGACCATAAGGAAGTGTTTTCCATTTAGAAACGAAGTATGATAATATGACTCCTTTAATGCGGCTTTCGGGTGCGCCTTATATATGAATACATATCTCAGATAGACCTATAATCCGGTGCCCCCTATGGTCCGCAAAACATGGTTACCACCGTACTTGGTTTTACGTTCTAGTTTGGACACCGTTTAGGATAAAAACTAAACCAAAACCCAATCCTATGAACAATTATATTGTGTGAGGTGAAAGAAACCGTGGGAATTGACAAAGTTAGCAATAGTGAAAACTAGAGATGTCCGATAACATCGGACTGCCGATGTTAATGCTTTATAATTATATTACATTATAAATGCTTTATAATGTAATATTGGAAATTATCGGTATCGGTTTCAAAAAGTAAAATGAATCACTTATGGAGTGGTACACGGACGTAGGGAGAAGTACAGAACGCCAATAAACCTTAAAGGCACTGCCTTTCCGTGCCGGCCCAATCACATACGGTAATATCTACGGCTTTTCATACACAGAAGTGAATGCAATGCATACTTGGTCAACAGCCATACAGGTCACACCTAGGGTGGCCGTATAAACAACTTTAACACTGTTACAAATAAGCGCCACACTGTGAACCCACACCAAACTAGAATGAAAAAACACATTTCGGGAGAACATCCGCACCGTAACACAACATAAACACAACAGAACCAATACCCAGAACCCCTTGTAGCACTAAGTCTTTCGGGACGCTACAATAAACACCCCCCCGCTATACCCTATCCCCACCCCCACCTTAACCTCCTCATGCTCTCTCAGGGAGCGCATGTCCCAAATTCCGAGCTCCTGTTTTGAGGCATGTTCAAAAAAAATAATGCACTTTGTGACTTCAATAATAAATATGGCACTGCCATGTTCCATAACTTGAGTTGAATTATTTTGGAAAACCTTGTTAAATTGTTTAATGCAGCCAGCGGGGAATCACAACTAAATTAGGCATAAGAATGTGTTAATTCCAGGACTGTGTATATCGGTATCGGTTGATATCGGAATCGGTAATTAGGAGTTGGACATTTACACCATTATCCAAGACTAACACACACCAAGTGAAGTGTGTTTACACACTTCTGCATGCAAATGTAACTTTGTGCTCTCAGTGTAAGAACACAACCAAACTTACTGCATGTTTTACATTTGTCTCAAATCTACCAAAGTGACTATTTCTACATTTTTCTACTCCTCACCCCCCAACTCCACTTGGAGCCCAACCAGCGAGCGACCAGGCAATCATGCCTCCCAGTGTCGCGTCTGCAAAGAGCACTCGGGCCCATCCTGCGGTGGCGTGATAAGCTCTGACTTACTTCCGACATGTGGGTCAGAGAGACTTGGGGGAGACACACAGCTTGCATTGACTTTTTGTAATTACATCTGTTTGGTGATTTCTTCCTTTGCTCCATACAGGAAGTAGATATTTGTAAAACTAGCACATATGCAAATGCAAACCTTAACCATGTCTAACATCATGTTTTATTCCTGTTTAATACACATTTTAAAATGACGATTCCAATGTACAGTGGGGCAAAAAAGTATTTAGTCAGCCACCGATTGTGCAAGTTCTCCCACTTTAAATGATGACATCATAGGTACACTTCAACTGTGAGAGACAGAATGTGAAAAAAAAATCCAGGAATTCACATTGTAGGAATTTTTGAATAATTTATTTGTAAATTACGGTGGAAAATAAGTGTTTGGTCAACCATTCAAAGCTCTCACTGATGGAAGGAGGTTTTGGCTCAAAATCTCACGACACATGGCCCCATTCATTCTTTCCTTAACACGGATCAATCGTCCTGTCCCCTTAGCAGAAAAACAGCCCCAAAGCATGATGTTTCCACCCCCATGCTTCACAGTAGGTGTGGTGTTCTTGGGATGCAACTCAGTATTCGTCTTCCTCCAAACACGACAAGTTGTATTTGTACCAAAATGGATACATGGATGATACAGCAGAGGATTGGGAGAATGTCATGTGGTCAGATGGAACCAAAATATAACTTTTTGGTGGCGCCCAAGACCCAACCTCCGAGCTGATGATTTTAGGTTGTCCTGAAGAATTTGGAGGTAATCCTCCTTTTTCATTGTCTCATTTAAAGCACCAGTTTCATTGGCAGCAAAACAGGCCCAGAGCATACTACTACACCAACCATGCTTGACGGTAGCAATGGTGTTCCTGGGTTTAAAGGCCTCACCTTTTCTCTTCCAAACATATTGCTGGGTATTGTGGCCAAACAGCTCAATTTTTGTTTCATCTGACCACATAACTTTTTTTCCGGAAGGTCTTATCTTTGTCCATGTGATGTCAAAATAAACAAAAATGTATTATGTATAATTTTTTTTTTTACTTTTGTTGATGTTGGACCCAATTACTTGGGAACTCTGTTTTATTATACAACGTCAAAAACCAATTAAGTTTGTAAATCGAGCTTTCACTGTAGTCCAGATTGAATCCGTTAGTAGACTCGCTCTGGAAACACTAAAAACTACACCAGAGTTGATCGGGAGAAAACCCTCTCGAAGTGGAGGCATGTACATATGACCGCCCACAAAAAGGGGAATCCTGAAGAAACGGTCAGAAAGCAGCTTGAAGATGGTCTGTAAAACATAATCTTTGCAACATTTTGACCAAAGAACCACCATTACATGTTATTTAGACCACAAGGAAGTGTTTAAAATGTAGACAAAACATCATAATATGACCTTTTAAATCAGCCTTTGCAAATGAAAGATTAGTTATATTTGTTGTGTATAAAGTCCATAATTAATATCATGAACATAAACAGTTTTAATTAGGGTTCGCCAGGCCAAAGGACCCTATTGAAACTGTAAGGTTTTATTCTTTCTTTATTATTATTCCGCCACCTCTGCGAACTGTAATTTGACCCCCCTGAACATGCTTCAAAATTCACCAAATTTCACACACTCATCAGAACTGGCGAAAATTGCCATCTAATAAAAAAAAAAAATGCGCTCTAGTGCCCCTTAGGAAAAAAAAAATAACAGACTGCTTGTAACTTCTGTTAGGAATGTCGTACATACATGAAACAAAAACCTCTATGTAGGGCTGACTTAGACCTAGATTTCACAATTTTACCTTCCAGGGCAAAAATTAACAACAATTTTGCAAAAACCCATTTAAAGCAACATTTTTGCAAAAAATACTATTTTTGCCTCTTTGCGCTGTAATTTGACCCCCTTAAAATGCTTCAAAACTCACCAAACTTGACACACACATCAGGACTGGCTAAAATTGAGATCTAATAAAAAAAAAAATAAAAAAAAAACTTAAAATTGCGCTCTAGCACAATTTTTGAAAAAAACACAGAAAAAACTGCTCCTAGGAAGAAAACACAGACAAAACTGCTTGTAACTCCCGATAGGAATGTCGGAGAGACATGAAAAAAAAAACTCTATGTAGGTCTCACTTAGGCCTACATGTCATATATTGACAACCCCCAACAAAAATCAACAGGAAGTTTGCAATCCCCCCTTCAAGACAAAAGTTTTGTAAAAACCGGTCACCTTTCTTCAAACATTATCTCCTCTGAGCGTATTTGTCGTTTCGGCTTCAAACTCGCACTGTAGAGAGATTGAACCCTTCTGATTAAAAGAAATCCAAAGAATTTTGATTACTGCTCCGGTTTTGATTTTACGCGCCTTCAAAGAACCCCTGCGCAAAGTTTCCTAAAATATGTCATTTTTGCCTCTTTGAGCTGTAATTTGACCCCCTTAAAATGCTTCAAAGTGCAAGTTAAAGCTCTACTATGCAAAGCGAAAGCCATTTATCAACAACATCCAGAAACGCCGAGCTGTAATTTTACCCCCTTAACATCCTTCAAAACTCACCAAATTTTACACACACACCAGGACTGGAGAAAATTGCCATCTAATAAAAAAAACAAACCCCAACAATCCAAATTGCGCTCTAGCGCCCCCTAGGAAAAAACACAGACAAAACTGCTGTTAGGAATGTCATAGAGACATGAAACAAAAACCTCTATGTAGGTCTGACTAAGACCAGGGCTTGAGTCGCGGGGACAGCAGCCAAAGCGGGCCAGACCAACGCTGCTTGCAGCTTTAATTAAGATTGTTGCTTGCAGGCATTTTCATTCAAAAGAGCAAATGTTCCGCACTCATGACTTTGTTGGGAATTTAAATTTTGATCCTCTGAAAGGAACCTTAGAGAAACTCTAACCTTGTGAGTTTGCACTTGGTTTTGCTTTGTTTTCAAAACAAAATTAATGACATGGAGTTAATATACGTCTTTATAAAAAAATATATAAAAAACCTTCTTGGGCTTCGTTCCGCACTTGTAAGAATACATGCAGGAGACTACACAACGTGACACACTGCTGATAAATTTGCTTGTTTTATTACGGCCGAGATAATTTTGTTGGCAAAATTTGACAGGGAAAGCTAAATGAACGGAGCACCCGCATCACCATATAATCGTGTGATCCCGTGTCAGAACCTAGCGCCGACATCTCCGTACGATGCGACGTGTTGCTGACATGGTGCGTTTTGTCCGAATGGAGTTGACTTTCATCAAATTATACAGCAAGCTGGCAAGCAGGGAACTTGGGCCAGGTAGTGGAATGAGGCAAGTAAAGCCCTTTACCGTCACTGGGACAGGAGGCAGGGAGCCAAACACGTTTTTCCGCAGTTGGCGGCCAAAAGACGCAGCTGCAGCATACATGATGGCAAAAGAGACAAAAGTGGATTTGGCCTCTGAGGGAAGTGAAAGGTTTGTGGATGTAAATCTGAAGATAGTGAACACATTTGACATCATTATAAACTGTTGTGTATTTGAATAGTATATTATTATTGCAGAAGACAAATAATGGCACAACATAAAACAGTAGAATTGCAAGAAATAAAATGTGGAGTAAAACGATTGGAGATGGGATTTATGGCTCTTTGAAGGAAGCCAGATCTTAAAAAGTTGTTACTTTCCAAAAAAAAAAAAGACTGGCTCGTCGTTATTGTTTTATTTTTTTTCTAATCCATAAAACTGTCACTTGTAACAGTCGTACTATAAGATGTAGATCCAAATAATTTAATTTACACAACTATTACTCTATTGGTGCTGAAAAAATTAGCTGTAATTATATATTGTTTTGTTGTGTTCCATAAGGCCGTGCCATATTTCCATGTTTTAGCAGCGACATCACCAGTTTGAAATGTTTCCTGTCCTAAAAAATGTGTAACATTTTAAAGTCGAGGGTAAAAAAAACAAAATAATAAGTTAGAGCAAAATGCATTAATGGATATAAATAGTACAAGTAGATACAGTAAGAATTTTAGTTCCAAAATTATACAACTATAACTGATGTAAGTACACTCAAACTTAGATATTGGGTTTCACTAGGTAAAGTGAAACCCAATATCTGTTCATCAAAATAATCTGATTTATCTCATCGTATGGATTAAAATTTAAGCAATTATTTATTTATTTATTTATTTGTATTGTGATTACTTATTACTTATGGAGTATACATTGTGAATACATTGAGAACAGGAAGTGAACAAAAGTTTTAGCAACTGTTATGTAAAGAAAAGGGGTAGGATTAAATAAGCTCTGCTTCTTCCTCCTCCTTTTCGAACATGATGAAAAGAGAAACTGGAAATTGTGATGTATCATGTTGTATGCTTGCATGTTCGAAATAAACTCAAATTCAAACTCAAAGTACTTTGAGTCACTAGAGAAAAAGCGCTATATGAATATAATTTACTTCACTTATTTTGTAATATTATAACCTTATTCAAAGGGTTTTTTTTTTTACTTTTTTCCTTGTGACAATAAGGCATCCGTCACACCTATGGATCATGTTTCGTTTTGTCATGTTATGTTTTGATTTCGGACATTCAGTCACGTTTTTCACTTCCTGGTTTTGTTTGTTTCCATGCCAACGAATCAGTTCCCACCTTATCACGCCCCTGCCCTCAGTCCCACACCTGCTCCTGATTATCACAGCCAGTATTTAAGTAATTTTCTTTCTGTTCATCATTCTGGGATCTTCTCACTCGTACACACGCTACCCATGCTGCACCTTCTTCACGCCCTCGTTTATATGCTTCATGCCTTGCTACGCTGTTCATTTTGATCCACGTAAGTTTTGTATTTATGCCACAGTGCACTCTTTTGTTTCATGTATTTAGTCTTGCCATCGTGCTGTTTAAGTTTATAGTTAAATTGTCTTTCATGCCATTGAGCAAGTGTTTTTTTTTCTCCCTGTTTTGTATATATTATATAACAAACAACTATGTACTCACGTCCTCCACGCCTCGCTCGTGTTGATCCTCATCTGCATCGAAGAAACAATCCATGTCCAAGCCAAGTTGTGACAGCATCAAATCAATCAAATGACACATATTTATAATAAACTCAATCATCATACAATCATAACTTTTTCCTTGTAAAATGTCAACTTTACCAGAGTAAAACGTTTTTTCCCTCATAACTACAACTTAATAAAAATATGACACTTTCTTGTTTGTTTATTTACTTGAAGGGGGCAATTCACATTAATTAAGACGATAACACATGGGATGGTGTGTAAATATGACATATTATAGCAGAGATGCTAATTCTTATTTGCAGTCCCTTAACATACAAATAGAATGACTTCACAGCACATTGTATTAAAAAATAGCCAAAAAGAAAACAGAACAGCAGTAATAATGACAATTGTTATAATGATATTATCCATGATGGTATTTTTTCTTGTAATAATACCAAAAACAAAACCAGTTAATAGGGTACGTTGTGTAAATCGTAAATAAAAACAGAATGCAATGATCTGCAAAGCATTTTCAACCTATATTCAATTTAATAGATTGCAAAGACAAGATACTTAACGTTCAAACTGGAAAACTTTGTTATTTTTTGCATACATTAGCTCATTTGGAATTTGATGCCTGCAACATGTTTAAAAAAGCTGGCACAAGTGTCAAAACATAATGAGAAAGTTAAGGAATGCTCATCAAATACTTATTTAGAACATCCCACAGGTGAACAGGCTAACTGGGAACAGGTGGGTGCCATAATTGGGTATAAAAGCAGCTTCCATGAAATTCTCAGTCATTCACAAACAAGGATTTGGCGAGGTTCACCGCTTTGTGAACAAATACATGAGCAAATTGTCCAACAGTTTAAGAAAAACATTTCTCAACGAACTATTGCAATACATTTAGGAATTTCACCATCTACGGTCCGTGATATAAAAAGGTTCAGAGAATCTGTAGAAATCACTGCACGTAAGTGATGATATTACGGACTTTCAATCCCTCAGGCGGTACTGCATCAGTGTGTAAAGGATATCACCACGTGGGCTCAGGAACACTTCAGAAAACCACTGTCAGTAACTACAGTTGGTCGCTACATCTGTAAGTGCAAGTTAAAACTCCCCTATGCAAAGCGAAAGCCATTTATCAACAACACCCAGAAACGCCGCTGACTTTGCAATGTGTTGCTGCCATTAAATTCTAAGTTAATTATTTTTTGCAAAAAAAAAAAAAAAAGTTTCTCAGTTTGAACATTACATATCTTGTCTTTGCAGTCTACTCAATTGAATATAAGTTGAAAAGGATTTGCAAATCATTGTATTCTGTTTTTATTTACAAATTACAAAATGTGCCAACTTCACTGGTTTTGGGGTTTGTAAGACCTAATATTAAATAACATTTTGACTTTATCTCAGGGCATTCAATCGATTGCAACTGGGCTGTTTGTTTTCCGAGCAAGCTTCCACTTAAGCATTTCACAAAAAAAACAACCTGGTGTATATTATCCAGTGTAATGACGACTGCACTGATTCATATATTGGGGAAACAAAACAACCACTAAGCCGACGCTCGGCAAACTCCTGAAACCCCTACGGGAGAAACAGCACTCCTTTGAGAACAACAATGTACAGATTCTGGACAGGGAGGACGGATGGTACAAAAGAGGAGTGAAGGAAGCCATTTATGTCAAGGTTTAAAAACCACAAATGAACAGAGGAGGTGCTCTACGGCACCACCTGTTCCACATACAACACTGTCCTTTCAACCATTCCTAAAAAGACTCTGGAATTTATACTCCAACAAATAACAGGAATTAGAAACATTCTGGTCACAAAAGGTAACCAGGATACCATTCGCGCCATTTGTTTACAACTGAATGGAATGCTAACGTGGGGTATTCCAACTATGTTGGACTGGTAGTAGTCGATTCACAGCTATTGTTCTGCCACACTATACCTCTAATGAGGGGAAATTACACTTCAACGACTGTTGTTGGCTTTGACAGTCAGAATTGATCGTTTGCATCTAAACAGTTTTTTTTTCTCACTACGATATGGTGAAACCGCTTCACGGTGGCAGAGGGGTTAGTGCGTCTGCCTCACAATACGAAGGTCCTGCAGTCCTGGGTTCAAATCCAGGCTCCGGATATTTCTGTGTGGAGTTTGCATGTTCTCCCCGTGAAAGCGTGGGTTCCCTCCGGGTACTCCGGCTTCCTCCCACCTCCAAAGACATGCACCTGGGGATAGGTTGATTGGCAACACTAAATTGGCCCTAGTGTGTGAATGTGAGTGCGAATGTTGTCTGTCTATCTGTGTAGGCCCTGCGATGAGGTTGCGACTTGTCCAGGGTGTACACCGCCTTCCGACCGATTGTAGCTGAGATAGGCGCCAGCGCCCCCCGCGATCCCAAAAGGGAATAAGCGGTAGAAAATGGATGGATGGATGGCATCCTTACCCAGGCACACCCCCCTGGTTTTTGGAGTATAAATATTTTGGGTTTTGGCACCTGCCACTGGACTAGATCGGAGCAATCTAAGCAAATCAGCCTTTTCATATAAAGCCATAAAGGAATGGAACGACCTGCTCACAACAAACTTGAACAGTTTAACAGATTGCTCTTCATTTACAACTGAAGTTAAAAAGTGGCTTTGGAGCAATCAAAGATGCTCACACGGTCACTAAGGTGGCCACTATGTATATTAGGTATATGTCCATGAAAGGGCATTTTATGACTTTTCTGAATTTGATTACATGATAGGGTATGATTTTATTGTAATAATTTTATTGCATGATTTGTGTATCCCTTTAATTTAGGTAGCCAGGGACTGCAGATGGAAATTAGCTATTTAGCTATATTCTGGTACAGAACATATCTGTCTTTGAGCTCAATGTTTCTGTGCATTTTCCCTTCAAATAAAGACTAAACTAAACTAAGTCTATGAGCACGAACTGATGAAGCCTACTCTGATGAGAGGTGAAACATCTTCTAAAATAAACTGACCGACACGCCGAACTGTAGTCAGCTGGAGGCGTGTCTTAATTAAATTAAACAATGGATGTCCGCTAATTTTTTGAAACTTAACGCCAAAAAAACAGAAATGCTTATCGGTCCTGCTAGACACCGACCTCTTTTTAATAATACAACTGTAACATTTGACAACCAAATAATTAAACAAGGTGACTCGGTATAGAATCTGGGTATTATCTTCGACCCAACTATCTCCTTTGAGTCACACATTAAAAGCGTTACTAAAACGGCCTTCTTTCATCTCCGTAATATCGCTAAAATTCGCTCCATTTTGTCCACTAACGAAGCTGAGATCATTATCCATGCGTTTGTTACGTCTCGCCTCGATTACTGTAACGTATTATTTTCGGGTCTTGTCCTGTCTAGCATTAAAAGATTACAGTTTGTACAAAATGCGGCTGCTAGACTTTTGACAAGAACAAGAAAGTTTGATCATATTACGCCTGTACTGGCTCACCTGCACTGGCTTCCTGTGCACTTAAGATGTGACTTTAAGGTTTTACTACTTACGTATAAAATACTACACGGTCTAGCTCCATCCTATCCTGCCGATTGTATTGTACAATATGTCCCGGCAAGAAATCTGCTTTCAAAAGACTCCGGCTTATTAGTGATTCCTAAAGCCCAAAAAAAGTCTGCAGGCTATAGAGCGTTTTTCCGTTCGGGCTCCAGTACTCTGGAATGCCCTCCCGGTAACAGTTCGAGATGCCACCTCAGTAGAAGTATTTAAGTCTCACCTTAAAACTCATTTGTATACTCTAGCCTTTAAATAGACCTCCTTTTTAGACCAGTTGATCTGCCGCTTCTTTTCTTTTTCTCCTCTGTCCCCCGCTCCCCTTGTGGAGGGGGTTCGGTCCGATGACCATGGATGAAGTACTGGCTGTCCAGAGTGGAGACCCAGGATGGACCGCTCGTCGGGACCCAGGATGGACCGCTCGCCTGTGTATCGGTTGGGGACATCTCTACGCTGCTGATCCGCCTCCACTTGGGATGGTTTCCTGTGGACGGGACTCTCGCTGCTGTCTTGGATCCGCTTTGAACTGAACTCTCGCGGCTATGTTGGAGCCACTATGGATTGAACTTTCACAGTATCATGTTAGACCCGCTCGACATCCATTGCTTTCGGTCCCCTGGGGGGGTTGCCCACATTTGAGGTCCTCTCCAAGGTTTCTCATAGTCATCATTGTCACTGGCGTCCTACTGGCTGTGTATTCTCCTTGCCCACTGGGTGTGAGTTTTCCTTGCCCTTATGTGGGTTCTTCCGAGGATGTCGGAGTCGTAATGGTTTGTACAGTCCTTTGAGACATTTGTGATTTAGGGCTATATAAATAAACACTGATTGATTGATTGATTGATTGATTGATTGATTGATTGATTGGTTGAGATTAATGGAATGCCCTGAGATGACATTGACCTGGATGAATGGGAACATTCATAGACATTCAGACTTTATATTTATGATACAGTATTCTGAGTTTTTTCTCTTAATATAACGGTTTATTTTTGGAATATTGTGTACTCTTTTGTAATATTACTTTCTTTTTTTAAAGGGTAAAATAAGAATTGTATTATGTTTTTTTGTCTGTCACGAAGTGGTGGTAACAAAACCCAAGATGCAGAGATGACAGGCTTGGTACATGAAAACATGGTTTTAATGTTAAAAAAAAAAAGGCAATGAAAACACAAACCATAAACCAGGAAAGAGCAAACAAGGACAAGAGTCGGGATCCAGGGAATAACTCACAACATACAAAAAAAAAGGCAATCCACAGCATACAGCAAACAATACTCCAGCACCGACTGGAGGGCAAGGCAGGTTTAAATAATGCCTCTGATTAGTGCTCGGGCAGCAGGTGAGCGGGGGCGAACACTAATCAGAGGCAGGTGGAAATAATAAGTAACCCTGGTAACTAAAACAAACAAGGGTGCACAAAAAACAGGAACCTAAGCAGTCTTAGAAAATGACAAAAAACACGATCCAGACCACAGATCATGACATTGTCCTTTAAAGTTGGGTTATTTTAAAAAGGAAATTGACTTTCTTTCCTTTCAAAAGTTCACTAACAAAGAATGTAATGGGATTCGCTCTATTCCGCCTATTAAGCACTCTAAAAACCGTCCATCAACAGCAAGTAGAAAAAAATTATAATAAAAAAGTGATGTAAAAAGCATATTTTTGTGTCTTTCTCTCCATCCCTGGGTCTAAGTTGGATTTCAAAGTCTACCAACTTCTCGGTGTATGACCACAACCGTCTACAATCCAGGTGTCGGATATGATTCATAATCAACAATTAACTCTCACCAACTCAGAGGCGATGCAGCATCTCACCGCCTCAGTCTCTCAACATAGCAGCATACATTTAATTAGCGCTCTGTGATCACGGCCGTGCAAAAATAGTTCCTCGCTGTTAGCGATTATAATAACAATGTCGCTAATACTTGGTCAATATACAAGTCACAACATGTAATGAGGTAGTGTTTTTTTGGATGTTGAAAGGCCTACTGAAACCCACTACTACAGACCACGCAGTCTGATAGTTTATATATCAATGATGAAATATTAACATTGCAACACATGCCAATACGGCCGGTTTAGTTTATACTAAATCGCAATTTAAAATTTTGCGCGGAGGTATCATGCTAAAACGTTGCGGTATGATGACGCGTGTGTGACGTCACGCATTGTAGAGGACATTTTGGTCCAGCACCGTTCACAGCTATAATTCGTCTCTTTTCATCACATAATTCCACAGTATTATGGACGTCTGTGTTTCTGAATCTTTTGCAATTTTTTTCAATGAAAAATGGAGACATCAAAGAAGAAAGCTGTAGGTGGGAAGCAGTGTATTGTGGCCACCTTTAGCAACACAAACACAGCCGGTGTTTCATTGTTTACACTCTTGAAAGATGACGGTAAACTTTACTGTGGAACAACGCGGTCAAGCGAACATGGTTCCCTACCACATGTCAACCGGCAGGTGTCGGTGAGAAAATGGTGGTAATAAGTAGGCTCTCTCCGTAGACATGAGCGGAGAGCTTGCGTGGTTCCTCCTGCGCTTGTCAAAGAGGCAGCTGTGGACTCTCTTGCCTCCTCCCACCGGCCGCCCCCGACTGTAGGATGCTTTTACCGTGGAGGAGGGGGGAAAAAAATTCTCAGCCCGGCCGCCTTCGCCTCGTCGAGAAACGTGGCTTCCCTCTGAGACACTGGCGGTCACCACACCCGTGGCCACACCCCTCCGACTTTCAGGATGTACAGGTACGACCATATAATCTCACTAAAACACTAGTAACACAATAAGCAGATAATAAATTTTCCAGAATAATCCTAGTAAATTTGTCTAATAACATCTGAATCACTCTGCCTTCTAGTTTTTTTTTTGTTTGTTTTTCTAGTCCTTCACTCTCACTTTCCTCATCCCCGAATCTTTCATCCTGGCTCAAATTAATGAGGAAACAGTCGCTTTCTCGGTGAGAATCGCTCTTGCTGCTGGTGGCCATGATTGTAAACAATGTGTGGCTGTGACGAACTGCACAACCCGTGACGTCACCCGCATATCGTCTGCTATTTCCGGTACAGGCAAGGCTTTTTTATTAGCGACCAAAGGTTGCGAACTTTATCTTCGATGTTCTCTACTAAATCCTTTCAGCAAATATATGGCAATGTCGCGAAATGATCAAGTATGACACATAGAAGGGACCTGCTATCCCCCTTTAAATAAGAAAATTTCATTTCAGTATGCCTTTAAGAAAGTGTTAAAAAAACATGTTCCGGTCTAACAAAAGGATTGTGAATCGTAGGCAACTTTCCCTCCCAAAAAAGCAGTTCCCTTTTTAAGCCACGTTGTTACATTACTGCTGATTATTAAATCTACCGCAAGATCGTGCTTGGTCATAATTCATTCTTGGAGGAGCAGAAGTAGCAATTTAACGTGTGCGTGGAATAAAGCTTTAGTTTAGTGTGACATTTCAAAAGCTACCTTTTATCCTGTCAGAAGGCCCTCGCCTACAAAAGTCCTCTGTTTGAAACAACTATTTCTTTTACATTAGTCTTGTCGAAAAGGCTTTGTAAGAAAAATGAAACATTGGAAAAAGACCATCATCAGCAGAGACATTTTTTATTCTTGCACCGGCATGTCAGCTTTGTGCCCGTTTTGAGTTGAGTTGAGTTTGAGTTATTTGGAACATGCAAGCATACAACATGATTCATCACAGTTTCCAGTTTCTCTTTTCAACATGTTCGAAAAGGAGTAGGAAGAAGCAGAGCTTATTTAATCCTACCCCTTTTCTTTTACATAACAGTTGCTAAAACTTTTGTTCACTTCCTGTTCTGAATGTCTTCACAATATACTCCTTAAGTAATCACAGTAAAAATAATTAATTGTTGAAGTAAGTTTGATTATTTTGAAAATGAAAGAATGAATGGGTGAATGAATTCAGAATATTTATCATGGTTCTTCTTTTTTGTACTTTGTAAACACTTTAAGTTTGAAGAGTTTCTTGAAGTGGATCATATTAGTACATTGTTTGATTGCTTTGCTTAATCCATTCCATAATTTAATTCCACATACTGATATACTGAAGGTCTTAAGTGTTGTACGTGCATACAAATGTTTTAAATTACATTTTTCTCTAAAATTATATTTCTTTTCTTTTGTTGAGAAGAATTGTCGTATATTCTTGGGAAGCAGGTTATAGTTTGTTTTGTGTATAATTTTAGCTGTTTGCAAATTCACTATGTCATGGAATTTCAATATCTTTGATTAAATAAACAAAGGATTTGTATATTCTCTATATCCAACATCATGTATTATTCTAACTGATCTTTTTTGTAACACTGTTAGTGAATGAATTGTACTTTTGTAATTATTTCCCTATATTTCTACACAGTAACTCAGATATGGTAACACTCTTCTTCTACTTACCTCCTCTTTGTAATTAGGTAAGTAATTACAAATGTAGCCAGCATCAGGAATGGGTAGTGTTAACTGTTGCGTTTTGGACGCATTTTGATGCACGAGTTGTCACCTCCGGATGCTACAGGACTTCGGACAAGGCAGGATAGAAGGTAGAAGCTTGTTTAATACACAAAATACAAAATAACACTTGACAAAAGGGTAAAGCAAAGCTAAGATGGGACTTGGCAGAGTAAATATAAAGAATTACCAACACAACTGTTGCATAGAGATTCAAGATTACCATGAATTGATTAACGTGGAGCCCGACTTAAACAAGTTGAAAAACTTATTCGGGTGTTACCATTTAGTGGTCAATTGTACGGAATATGTACTGTACTGTGCAATCTACTAATAAAAGTATCAATCAATCAATCAAAAAAAAGATCCAGACAGAACTCAGGTAGCAGGCGGGCTTAAGTACTAAAACAATCATCAAAAACAGGTGTGCGACAGAAAGGCAGTGCAGGTGGAGCAGATGAAGTTGCCATGGTGATGAATACAAACTAGGAAGTGCTCCAAACAGAAAGATCGGCAGAGTCCAGAAATAATAAGAAAATACACAAGTAGGACTCCAACTAAGACTAGAGATGTGATCCGGGAACAGTTAACATTAGAACAAATATTAGTACCAAAACAACATTTTTAAAAGGGTGCCGGTAATTAAAAGGTGCATGTACAAGTATTTCAAGCAATAGGTAAATATTTGTATTTTTATGAAAATTGTGTTACATTTAAGTTAAAGAGTGTCACGTGCATGGCCCCAGGATGCAGAGACAGGAGACGACGTGCTGGTAATATTAAGTTAAAGTGCCAATGATTGTCACACACACACACACAAACTAAGTGTGGTGGAATTATCCTGTGCATTTGACCCATCCCCACAGGGGAGAAGTGAGCAGCAGCGGTGGGCGCGCCTGGGAATAATTTGGTGATTTAACCCCTAATTACAATAGAAAGTACTTTTTTTTTTATCCCTGGGGTAAATTCTGAAAATATCAGATTTATCAGATTTTAGGTGGGTTTATTTTGTACCCTTTGCGTTCATGTTTCACTATTCGTTGCACTTTTGTTTGCGTTTCACTTCAGTGTAAAAAATGTTGATCAAAAGGGGTGTGACGTTCATGTGTTGTCAATATTCAGTGTTTTATCCTTCATGGAAAAAATAAAAATTCCATTACGTTTTTTAAGGCGGTCTGTCGTAACATTTTTAGCATTCAATCAGACATTATTTTGAGGTTTTGAATTAGTGTTTCTAAAAATCAGATATACCGGCCCCCAGACACATTTTTTTCTCTAAATTTGGCCCCCGAGTCAAAATAATTGCCCAGGTCTGGCTTAAACCAATGCGGGAAATATCGCTCAAAGTAAGACATGGAACTGCTACAGGAAAATACTTAAAAAAGAGAAAAAGCCACCAAAATAGGAGCGCAAGACAAGATCTGAAACACCACACACAGGAAAACAGGAAAAAAGTCCAAATAAGTCAGGGTGTGATGTGACAGGTGGTGACAGTACACCTGCTTTGAGAAAAGAGCTATAGCGATGCATGCTTGGTTATGGTTCGAAGTCATACCCAACGACTTTTTACTGTCAACCGAGTTTTATTTTTTAACGATTTCTGCTAGTGGTGTGCCTTCGGATTTTTTCAACACTAAAAAATGTGCCTCTGCTTAAAAAAGATCGAAAAACACTAATGTAATGTACCGTATTTTTCAGAGAATAAGTCGCTCCGGAGTGTGAGTCGCACCTGCCAAAAATGCATAATAAAGAAGGGAAAAAACATATATAAGTCGGGATATTTATTTGATAAAATCCAACACCAAGACTAGACATTTGAAAGGCAATTTAAAATAAATAAAGAATAGTGAACGACAGGCTGAATAAGTGTACGTTATATGACACTTAAATAACCAACTGAGAACGTTCCTGGTATGTTAACGTAACATATTATGGTAAGAGTCATTCAAATAACTATAACAAATAAAACATGCTATACGTTTACCAAACAATCTGTCACTCCTAATTGCTAAATCCGATGAAATCTTATACGTCTAGTCCAGTGGTTCTTAACCTAGGTTCGATCATACCCTAGGGGTTCGGTGAGTCGGCCTCTGGGGTTCGGCGGAGGTCAAAACACACCCGATTCATCGTGTAAATAAAAACTTCTCCCTATCGGCCTATTACGGATACGGCAACAGCAGAAGTCACACTGATCTGCAGGTGTGTAATTTGTTGTGAGTTTATGCACTGTGTTGGTTTTGTTCTTTGAACAAGGTGATGTTCATTTCCGGTTCATTTTGTGCACCAGTAAAAAAACATGGTAACAAATTAGTACGGGGAACATATTCTCCATTAATTAGTTACTTATTGATGCCTAATTCGGCATGGCCTCATTATATCCCTAACCCTGTAACCCTGGCCCTAAGCCTTTAACCCTAACCCTAAGCCTAACCCTAATCAAATAACTCTAAATAAAGTCTTTGTGACTTAGAATATGTTCCCTTAGTGTCTAAAAACCTCTAAATAAAGTATTTGTTACTTATAATATGTTCTCCATACTAAAGTGTTAACAAAAACACATAACTTTGTCTTGAATTAAAAAAACAAAACATTTTCTTTTTCACTAAGAAGGGTTCGGTGAATGTGCATATGAAACTAACAGGGTTTCATATGCACAACAAGGTTAAAGGGGAACATTATCACAATTTCAAAAGGGTTAAAAACAATAAAATTCAGTTCCCAGTGGCTTGTTTTATTTTTCGAAGTTTTTTTCAAAATTTTACACCTCCCGGAATATCCCTAAAAAAAACCTTTAAAGTTCTTGATTTTCGCTATTTGCGACTGTCCATTTCCCTGTGACGTCATGCAGGGCTGCCAATACAAACAACATAGCGGTTACCACAGCAAGATATAGGGACAGTAGCTCGGATTCAGACTCGGATTTCAGCGGTTTAAGCGATTCAACAGATCACGCATGTATTGAAACAGATGGTCGGAGTATGAAGGAAGATAGCGAAAACGAAATTGAAGAAGAAACTGAAGCTATTGAGCGAATAGCTATTGACGCTATTCGGCCATAGCATGGGTGTACCTAATGAAGTGGCCCATAGCATGGCTGCCTTATTAGCATCGCCGGTAAAATGTGCGGACCAAACCATCAGGACTTTTGCATTTTCTGACACAGGAGCAACTTAAATCCGCCGATTGGTAAGTGTTTGTTTCGCATTAAATGTGGGTATCTAGTTTCAAATGTGCATACAGCTAGCGTAAATCGCATGTTAGCATCGGTTAGCGTAGGGTTCGGTGAATGTGCATATGAAACTAACAGGGTTCGGTACCTCCAACAAGGTTAAGAACCACTGGTCTAGTCTCTTACGTGGATGAGCTAAATAATTTCATTTGATATTTTACGGTAATGTGTTAATAATTTCACACATAAGTCGCACCTGAGCATAAGTCGCACCCACGGCCAAACTGTGAAAAAAACTGCGACTTATAGTCCGAAAAAATACGGTATGTACGTTATCAACCTCCCTAGTTTCAAGTTTCAAGCGTTTTCCTTCAATCTAATATTGGCTCACCATTCCATACTGTTTGTTTACTCTTCACCGAGCCATTTGGTAAGGGCTCCTTCTTCCCTCTGTCCTCTTACATCCCTGAATTCTTGCTCGCTCTTTGGAGTCCAGGCGTTTCTTTGATCTGGAGTCCAGAACACAGGATGAGGTTTATCCACTAGCACTAACAAGAACATCCTATTAACAGCTGAACACACACACACACACACACACACACACTCTGCCTTTTTTGTAACCCCTGCTACCGCTGTTGGCCCTTTAAAAGCCAGTCTTTTGTTGTTGATGCTTCAGATGCTGCTTATTCGAGTTCACACACCAGCTTCCAATCAAGCTTAATTGTTGCATGTCCAAATACTCCCTCTGTGATCGATTAGTCGCTAATGTGCAACTGAATGGGCTTTGTTTGATGTCAAAATGCATTCAGTGCCTGTCATTATATTATGAAAACGATATGTTTACGATGACATATTGAAGGGGGAAATTATCAGCGTCTTCTGGACACAAGATTCCCCCCTTCCCACCCGCCTTGTAATTTCCGCTAATGCACACAACAGTCTGGCAAATCTGCCACGGTGTCGTAAACAGGGCGAACTATTTGTTTTCCGCTCTATTGTTCGGCCTCCATGTGCTAAACTCATTGAAGCTCATTCATCACACGCAACGTCGAAAATGAGCACATTTGTTTGAAGATTTTTTGATGACTTCCCCTCTCCGAGTACAGTGCGAGAGCAATACCCGGGACATTTATCAGAGCCACGCTGGCAGAGGGTGGAGACGCTCTCTGCTCGTGATGTTTGTTTGCTGAAAAAAATCACTAGTGCGTTCACATTAAAGGCCTACTGAAACCCACTACTACCCACCACGCAGTCTGATAGTTTATATATCAATGATGAAATATTAACATTGCAACACATGCCGAGACGGCCTTTTTAGTTTACTAAATTG
>NC_084613.1:71304928-71334928 GCF_033978795.1 Nerophis ophidion
CGACATCCTCGGTAGGCCCACATAAGGGCAAGGAAAACTCACACCCAGTGGGACATCGGTGACAATAATGACCCAGTGGAACGTCGGTGACAATGATGACTATGAGAACATGATACTGTGAAAGATCAATCCATAATGGATCCAACACAGTCGCGAGAGTCCAGTCCAGAGCGGATCCAACACAGCAGCGAGAGTCCCGTTCACAGCGGAGCCAGCATATATATACACTAACTATAAATAACAAAAATTCACTCAATCAATGAGGCAATAAATTCGAAATTTGGAAACACAAACACTCACCAATTAGGTAGACGAAGGATAACCAAGGACGCTCGAAGGAGGAAAAAAGTAAACTCAAAAATACAGCAAAAACTGCTTGATCCAAAAAAGGGGGAACCGGGAAAACCGGAGCAAGACAAGGACGTATTCAAGGACATGGACATGGACGCTAGAAAGGCACGATAGACGAGACAATCTGGCACAGGACAAAAGGAGGCGTGATCTTAAATAGGATATGGGAATGATGGGAAACAGGTGGAAACAATCAGGGATCAGGGATGACGTCAGACTGGTGACACAAGAGGAAGGGCCTGTGATCTGAAACAAGAGGGTAGCATTTCAAAATAAAACACATGAATCACAAGACAGAAAAACCAAGACAAGACTTCCCTCACCGCGGTGTGACAAGGTTAAAGTTAAAGTACCAATGATTGTCACACACAAACTAGGTGTGGTGAGATTATCCTCTGCATTCGACCAAACCCCCGAACACCTTGGGAGGTGAAGGGAGCAATGAGCAGCAGCGGTTGCCACGCCCAGGAATCATTTTGGTGATTTAACCCCCAATCCCAACCCTTCATGCTGAGTACCAAACAGGGAGGTAACGGGTCCCATTTTTATAGTCTTTGGTATGACTCGGCCGGGGTTTGAACTCACGACCTACCGATCTCTGGGCGGACACTCTAACCACAAGGCCGTAGAGTAGGTAAGCTCAGTAAGCTAAGATACGAGTAACTCTCGATTAAATGTAGATAAGCTACAGGGTAAGCTATCCCTGGAGAATTGTATCAAGCGACACTACAAGCTACACGGCAAAAGTAGCTTACCAAGTCAGGCTACATTTAACGACTGTGAGGGGGCGTGGCCTGCGGAGCTGCAGCGAGGCGGGGTGTGCCAGGGCAGGTGCGTAGATGGCCAACCTTGGCTCGTTTTTCTGATCAGCTGTCACTCTATAAAAGGGCAGCAGCCGGGACGGAAGAGGTGGTTGGATAAGTTGGAGTTGATGGTCGAGAGAGAACCCGAGCACGAGCGAGACGGAGACAAAGACGAGAGCGAATGGCTGAAAACCAACCTGACGAAGGAGACCGTCACGAGAGGCAATTGCTGAAAAGCACAATGATAGGTTGATTATAAAATAAACCAAATCACAAAACCGTCGAGCCTGTCATGTCCGTCCTTGGTGGTCCGAAGAACCCGGAGGTGCAAGTCCTCCACAACGACATTTCCACTTAAAGACATGCACCTGGGGATAGGTTGATTGGCAACACTAAAATTGGCCCTAGTGTGTAAATGTGAGTGTGAATGTTGTCTGTCTATCTGTGATGGCCCTGCGATGAGGTGGCGACTTGTCCAGGGTGTACCCCGCCTTCCGCCCGATTGTAGCTGAGATAGGCGCCAGCGCCCCCCGCGACCCCAAAAGGGGATAAGCGGTAGGAAATGGATGGATGGATGGAGGCCCACATGTATAATATCAATGTTAATGTAACAGAGTGTATACATGGACCCAATAAGGGTCCATTACTATTAACTGTCTGTCATTCAGCTGGGGACATCCCTACAACTACCTCTAGGGGTCCCCGCACCCCACTGTATGTATACACTGTAAAAAATAATTCTTTAAAAATACGGTCATTTACTGGCAGCTACAGCTGCCAAACGAAAACCATAAAATATTTACAGAAATTTTCATGAAACGTTTTGCGAAAAAATATTGTAATTTTACCGATTTTTTACTAAATTATTAAGATCAACCATCTTTGATAACGTGACGATGCAAACAGTTCTGCAGAAAAATACCTTTATTCTACAGAGTTTTTCCAAATTATTACGATCAACCAACTTTAATGAAGTGACAATGCTGGCAGTTCCACAGAAAAATACCATTATTTTACAGATTTTTTCTGAATTGTTATGTGAAGGGGGTTTCAAACTCAATTTACCTGGGGGCCACTGGATGCCGAAACTACGTGATAAGTGGATTCACCTTCTTTGAACGGCTATTCCGAACTAGCAACCTACTTGTCAATCCTCCCGATTTTAACGAGAGACTTCCTGTGACCATCGCGAAGGAGTCTCCTGATTTTGACCGGACAAGTATTTTTAGGGAGTGCCGTGACAGCACTGCTTTCATCAACCTCAGCAACCTCAGCAAACTTTGGTCGCGTTCGCTCATTCACCAAACAAGCATCGTGCCGACAGAGAGGCATGTTGTGCAAGGCTCCGTTAGACATTCAATATTGACTGCAAGACATACTTGATCAACGGCCATACAGGTCACACTGACGGTGGCCGTACAAACAAATTTAACACTGTTACAAATATGCGCCACACTGTGAACCCACATCAAACAAGAATGGCAAACACATTTCGGGAGAACATCTTCACCGTAACACAAAAGAACAAATACCCAGAATGCCATGCAACGCTACTTTTCCGGGCTACACCCCCGCCACCACCCCACATTACCGCCCCTCCACCGTGCGTCGGTTGAGGTGGGCGGGGTTTGGTGGTTGCGGGGGTGTAGCCCGGAAGAGTAGCGCTGAATGGCATTCTAGGTATTTGTTATTTTGTGTTATTTTGTGTTACGGTGAAGATGTTCTCTCGAAATGTGTTTGTCATTTTTGTTTGATGTGGGTTCACAATGTGGCACATATTTGTAACAGTGTTAAAGTTGTTTGTACTGCCACCGTCAGTGTCACCTGTATGGCTGTTGGCTGTTGATCAAGTATGTCTTGCAGTCACCAACGTGTGTCATATTACAGAGAAAAATGTTAAATTGTTAGTATGAGCATGAACTTTTATATAACAGGCTACAAATATTTTTCAACTTGAATATAAAAATACACATACATATTTAAAAAATAAGATTTTCCTTAAAATGACATATAAAACTGTTAGATTGTTAGTATGGACATAGACTTTTATATAACAAGCTACATATTACATCAAAGTTAATTACTGTAATTTTAAATGAATTTGAAAGTAATTTGAGAAAACAGAAAATGATATGTGTTATTATTTTGGTATTTTTCTGTAAAAAAAAATAGAAATATACATAGTTTGTCATTACTGGCATATTACTTAAAATAACAAGCAGTTTGTTTATTTACAGATAATGTCTTCAATTCTACAGTTGTATAACCTATTTAAAAAAAAATAGAAAAATTACAGTAGAAATTTAGAATAAATTAACCATAAAAATAGGATTTTATTTTACAGTGTATATTTAGTTTGCCTTTTCTTTGGTCCACCACTGTAATGTTTTTCATTTTCATTTTCTCAAATCTACAGTAAAACAACAGCATCTATATATATCTTGACTTGTGTGTTGTTCGGGAACAGTTGGTAATGGTTATGTTAAAAGCATTACTAAAACGGCCTTCTTTCATCTCCGTAATATCGCTAAAATTCGCTCCATTCTGTCCACTAAAGACGCTGAGATCATTATCCATGCGTTTGTTACGTCTCGCCTCGACTACTGTAACGTATTATTTTCGGGTCTCCCCATGTCTAGCATTAAAAGATTACAGTTGGTACAAAATGCGGCTGCTAGACTTTTGACAAGAACAAGAAAGTTTGATCACATTACGCCTGTACTGGCTCACCTGCACTGGCTTCCTGTGCACTTAAGATGTGACTTTAAGGTTTTACTACTTACGTATAAAATACTGCACGGTCTAGCTCCATCCTATCTTGCCGATTGTATTGTACCATATGTCCCAGCAAGAAATCTGCGTTCAAAGGACTCCGGCTTGTTAGTGATTCCCAAAGCCCAAAAAAAGTCTGCGGGCTATAGAGCGTTTTCATTTCGGGCTCCAGTACTCTGGAATGCCCTCCCGGTAACAGTTCGAGATGCCACCTCAGTAAAAGCATTTAAGTCTCACCTTAAAACTCATTTGTATACTCTAGCCTTTAAATAGACTCCCTTTTTAGACCAGTTGATCTGCCGTTTCTTTTCTTTTTCTTCTATGTCCCACTCTCCCTTGTGGAGGGGGTCCGGTCCGATCCGGTGGCCATGTACTGCTTGCCTGTGTATCGGCTGGGGACATCTCTGCGATGCTGATCCGCCTCCGCTTGGGATGGTTTCCTGCTGGCTCCGCTGTGAACGGGACTCTCGCTGCTGTGTTGGATCCGCTTTGGACTGGACTCTCGCGACTGTGTTGGATCCATTGTGGATTGAACTTTCACAGTATCATGTTAGACCCGCTCGACATCCATTGCTTTCCTCCTCTCTAAGGTTCTCATAGTCATCATTGTCACCGACGTCCCACTGGGTCATTATTGTCACCGATGTCCCACTGGGTGTGAGTTTTCCTTGCCCTTATGTGGGCCTACCGAGGATGTCGTGGTGGTTTGTGCAGCCCTTTGAGACACTAGTGATTTAGGGCTATATAAGTAAACATTGATTGATTGATTGATTATGTACAGTAAACCTTTTCACGAACTCAACTCACCTTAAAGTTTGTTCCTAGCCTGCTCAGTGACCTTGTGGGTAAAGTGTTCACCCTGAGATCGGTAAGTCATGAGTTCAAATCCCGGCGGAGTAATACCAATGACTGTATTAATGGGACCTGAGGGTTAGAATTAAGGGTTGGAATTGGGGGTTTAATCACCAAAAATGATGCCAGAGTGCGGCCACCACTGTTGCTCACTGCTCCCCTCACTCCCAGGGGGTCGAATAAGGGAATGGGTCAAATGCAGAGGGTAATTTCACCACACTTAGTGTGTGTGTGACTACCAGTGGTAGTTTAAATTTAACTGTCTTCCGCAAAGAGAGCATTTTGTTTTACAGAGTAAACAACTGAACTTTCGCACACCTCTTCTTTATCTCCGTTTTCGTCACTGTCCAGACCTGGTCAAGACCCCCAAATGTCCAGTGTAACGACAGAGAGTCACCCGTCGCTGTCTTCAGGCCGCTCGTAATGAAAATTCAGGGATTTGCTTCTGAAAACCGAAACCATACATGGGGAAATCTTTGCAGGAAAGACGATAACAAACAAAATCACCCATCAATTGTTTAAACAAATACGCCGTGAAACAACCTCGTTAATAGCACTGTTTCGTGTGGAAGCGTGGCACTTGTCTGCGTGCGTTGACGCCTGCAGCAAAGTCGTATCGTACCTATTAAAATATTCAACTGACATTGTGATTCATCCATCGTGGAGGTTTTAGTGCTGCTGCAGGAACAGGAACGCAAAGCTTTCCACTTCATCTTAATATGCAGATCCAGTGTACAGAGAGCTCCCCTTTCAATTATTCAGCATGCATTTTTAGTGACACTACTGTCGTTAATTAGTTGCACACTTGACCACGAGGAGTGAGTTTTCTCCAAGCTGGAATCCTTATTTAGAAATCGAATCTTGTAATAGCAATAACAAACCTGTTCCTTAATGGGTTTTTTTGTATTTTAACAAAATTAGAGCCCTTTAGAATGGAAGAAAACATCCCTAAGGTCACCTTTACACTCATTTTACCCAATATAGTAGACAAAATCATAGTACCGTATTTACTGGACCATAGGGCGCACTGGATTATAAGGCGGGTCTAGTCAGGTCTATTTTCATGCAAAAGGTGCACCGATTATAGGGCGCATTAAAGAGGTCATATTATTATTAAAAACCCAGTTTCCATATGAGTTGGGAAATTGTGTTGGATGTAAATATAAACGGAATACAATGAGTTGCAAATCCTTTCCAACCCATATTCAGTTGAATGCACTACAAAGACAATATATTTGATGTTCAAACTCATAAACTTTATTTTTTTGGTCAACCATTCAAAGCTCTCACTGATGGAAGGAGGTTTTGGCTCAAAATCTCACGATACATGGCCCCATTCATTCTTTCCTTAACACGGATCAATCGTCCTGTCCCCTTAGCAGAAAAACAGCCCCAAAGCATGATGTGTCCATCCCCACGCTGCACAGTAGGTATGGTGTTCTTGGGATGCAACTCAGTATTGTTCTTCCTCCAAACACGACGAGTTGAGTTTATACCAAAATGGATACATGGATGATACAGCAGAGGATTGGGAGAATGTCATTTCTGTCAGATGAAACCAAAATAGAACTTTTTGGTTTAAACTCAACTCGTTGTGTTTGGAGGAAGAAGAATACTGAGTTGCATCTCAAGATCACCATACCTACTGTGAAGCATGGGGGTGGAAACATCATGGGCTGTTTTTCTGCTAAGGGGACAGGACGATTGATCCGTGTTAAGGAAAGAATGAATGGGGCCATGTATCGTGAGATTTTGAGCCAAAACCTCCTTCCATCAGTGAGAGCTTTGGATGGTTGACCAAATACTTATTTTCCACCATAATTTACAAATAAATTCTTTAAAATTCCTACAATGTGAATTTCTGGAGTTTTTTTTCTTCACATTCTGTCTCTCACAGTTGAAGTGTACCTATGATGAAAATTACAGACCTCTGTCATCATTTTAAGTGGGAGAACTTGCACAATCGGTGGCTGACTAAATACTTTTTTACCCCGCTGTGTGTGGAGACAGGCCTGCAAATTGATTGCGCTCCTTATTTTGCTCAATTAAGAGATGCCATGTTCAGTTTATTTGCTTTGCAGGTGCTATCATGTTTGCACATGTTTTAATATACGTACAACATTAATAGATTTGGTGCATTATAATGTCGATTTGTTGCTATGGAAAACAGAATCTGACTTAAATTACTCACTAAATACGGTACCTCTGGATTGGCAGACCGGGGTGGTGGTTCCTCTCTTTAAGAAGGGGGACCGGAGGGTGTGTTCCAACTATCGTGGGATCACACTCCTCAGCCTTCCCGGTAAGGTTTATTCAGGTGTACTGGAGAGGAGGCTACGTCGGATAGTCGAACCTCGGATTCAGGAGGAACAGTGTGGTTTTCGTCCTGGTCGTGGAACTGTGGACCAGCTCTATACTCTCGGCAGGGTTCTTGAGGGTGCATGGGAGTTTGCCCAACCAGTCTACATGTGCTTTGTGGACTTGGAGAAGGCATTCGACCGTGTCCCTTGGGAAGTCCTGTGGGGAGTGATCAGAGAGTATGGGGTACCGGAATGTCTTATTGTGGCGGTCCGCTCCCTGTATGATCAGTGCCAGAGCTTGGTCCGCATTGCTGGCAGTAAGTCGAACACATTTCCAGTGAGGGTTGGACTCCGACAAGGCTGTCCTTTGTCACCGATTCTGTTCATAACTTGTATGGACAGAATTTCTAGGCACGGTCAAGGCGTTGAGGGGTTCCGGTTTGGTGACCGCAGGATTAGGTCCCTGCTTTTTGCAGATGATGTGGTCCTGATGGCTTCATCTGACCGGGATCTTCAGCTCTCGCTGGATCGGTTCGCAGCCGAGTGTGAAGCGACCGGAATGAAAATCAGCACCTCCAAGTCCGAGTCCATGGTTCTCGCCCGGAAAAGGGTGGAGTGCCATCTGAAGGGTTGGGGAGGAGACCCTGCCCCAAGTGGAGGAGTTCAAGTACCTAGGAGTCTTATTCACGAGTGAGGGAAGAGTGGATCGTGAGATCGACAGGCGGATCGGTGCGGCATCTTCAGTAATGTGGACGTTGTACCGATCCGTTGTGGTGAAGAAGGAGCTGAGCCGGAAGGCAAAGCTCTCAATTTACCGGTCGATCTACGTTCCCATCCTCACCTATGGTCATGAGCTTTGGGTCATGACCGAAAGGATAAGATCACGGGTACAAGCGGCCGAGATGAGTTTCCTCCACCGGGTGGCGGGGCTCTCCCTTAGAGATAGGGTGAGAAGCTCTGCCATCCGGGAGGAACTCAAAGTAAAGCCGCTGCTCCTTCACATCGAGAGGAGCCAGATGAGGTGGTTCGGGCATCTGGTCAGGATGCCACCCGAACGCCTCCCTAGGGAGGTGTTTAGGGCACGTCCAACCGGTAGGAGGCGTTTAGGGCACGTCCAACCGGTAGGAGGCCACGGGGAAGACCCAGGACACGTTGGGAAGACTATGTCTCCCGGCTGGCCTGGGAACGCTTCGGGATCCCCCGGGAAGAGCTAGACGAAGTGGCTGGGGAGAGGGAAGTCTGGGTTTCCCTGCTTAGGCTGTTGCCCCCGCGACCCGACCTCGGATAAGCGGAAGATGATGGATGGATGGATGGATGGACTAAATATTTCAACAAAATTAGCAATACTGATCCCTCCTGCTATGTCTTCTTATTCTCTGGCAGATCAAGTGGGAATGAGGTGTGTTGAGAAGCAGAGTTAAGATGCCATCTACTCTACAGTCGCAGACAGTCCCATTATAGTGTGTTTATTGGCGATGGTGAACAGAGTTACATCTATTTGCGTCGGTCCAGATTGGTAAAATAACAATATGTGTATGGGAAACACCGGAGACATTTCAGCATCTTGTATTTGTCAAAATTCCTTTTCTCTTCCTGGTAATTGAAGCATCTTTGAGGCCTGGGAATGTTTTCTTCCAGCATTTGTTTGCCATCAGCACAATTGACAACATGCACTCTGCTGCCAGTGATTTGAATGGCGCACACTCGCATGCTTGTTAGAAACAGCTGTCAGGGGCGATAGTGACTCACCGATCATTTCCCTGTTCCAGTCTCGCTCTCCTTGTGACCTCCAGGAAAGTCAAATTCTTCTGTTGCACTTACACCTAACTAAGAGCTCCAGTTGAGCGTCGGACATTGAAACCCTGACACGGTTCAATGTTAACTTTCTCTTCTCTTTATTTTCCACAGACTGCCACAGCTGTGTTGACTGATGGGTGTCTTGTGTGAATGTGTGTTATTATTTGTAGTGCTCCGATATGCTCTTTCAACGCTGACTTCTTTTTAGGTATGAGTCCTTGCATACTTGTGTGTAGTCGTGCAGAGACGTACAAACAGTAGTAACCTTAGCAACGTGTGTAGCAGTACAACAATGCACCTTAATCCATCCATCCATCCATTTTCTACAACCTACCACTTATTCCCTTTGGGGTCGCGGGGGGCGCTGGTGCCTATCTCAGCTACAATCGAGCGGAAGGCGGCGTGCACCCTGGACAAGTCGCCACCTCGTTGCAGATGCACCTTAATGTGGATTTCAAAAGAACGATGCTACGACCGTCATACCCTTTTTAATCAGATTAATCACACTTTTCGAATTTGATTAATCAAGATTATTCACAGTACATTTAAATGTAGTGTAATAATTGAATATCAACATTTTTATTAACTTTAAATGTTATAATTGTTATGGACCAGAAGTTCTTAAAGGGGAACATTATCACAATTTCAAAAGGGTTAAAAACAATAAAAATCAGTTCCCAGTGGCTTGTTTTATTTTTCAAAGTTTTTTTCAAAATTTGACATCTCCCGTAATATCCCTAAAATAAAGCTTTAAAGTGCATGATTTTTGCTATTTGCGATGCGACTGTCCATTTCCCTGTGACGTCATACAGTGCTGCCAATGTAAACAAACATGGCGGTTACCACAGCAAGATATAGCGACATTAGCTCGGATTCAGACTCGGATTTCAGCGGTTTAAGCGATTCAACAGATTACGCATGTATTGAAACAGATGGTTGGAGTATGGAGGCAGATAGCGAAAACAAAACTGAAGAAGAAACTGAAGCTATTGAGCGAATAACTATTGATGCTATTCGGCCATAGCATGTGTGTACCTAATGAAGTGGCCCATAGCATGGCTGCCTTATCAGCATCGCCGGTAAAATGTGCGGACCAAACGAAACGATCAGGACTTTCGCATCTTGTGACACTGGAGCAACTTAAATCCGTCAATTGGTAAGTGTTTGTTTCGCATTAAATGTGAGTATCTAGTTTCAAATGTACTTACAGCTAGCGTAAATAGCATGTTAACATCGATTAGCGTAGCAGGTTAGCATCGATTAGCTGGCAGTCACGCCGCGACCAAATATGTCTGATTAGCACATAAGTCAATAACATCAACAAAACTCACCTTTGTGATTTCGTTGACTTTGCAAATGCATCCACAGGTTATCCATATATCTCTGTGCAATGTCTGTCTTAGCATCGCCGGTAAAATGTGAAGACACTCTGGCACATTCAATGGGGGTCTGGCGGAAGATTTCTTGCCAGTGGTGCAACTTGAATCCCTCAGTGTTAGTGTTGTTACACCCTCCGACAACACACCGACGAAGCATGATGTCTCCAAGGTTCCAAAAAATAGTCGGAAAAACGGAAAATAACAGAGCTGAGACCCAGTGTTTGTAATGTGAAAATGGCGGCTGTATTACCTCGGTGACATCACGTTCTGACGTCATCGCTAAAAGAGCGATAAACAGAAAGGCGTTTAATTCGGCAAAATTCACCCATTTAGATTTCGGAAATCGGTAATAAAAATATATGGTCTTTTTTCTGCAACATCAAGGTTATATATTGACGCTTACTTAGATCTGGTGATAATGTTCCCCTTTAACATGGGTTCGATGGAACCCTAAGGCAGTGGTTCTCAAATGGGGGTACTTAAAGGTATACCAAGGGGTACGTGTAATTTTTTTTAAATATTCTAAAAATAGGAACAATTCAAAAATCCTTTATAAATATATTTATTGAATAATTATTCAACAAAATATGAATGTAAGTTCATAAACTGTGAAAAGAAATGCAACAATGCAATATTCAGTGTTGACAGCTAGATTTGTTGTGGACATGTTCCATAAATATCGATGTTAAAGATTTATTTGGGTCCCATATAAGTGGGACCCATTACCTCCCTGCTTGGCACTCAACATCAAGGGTTGGAATTGGGGGTTAAATCGTCAAAATTATTTGTTAGCACGGCCACCGCTGCTGCTCACTGCTCCCCTCACCTCAAGGGGGTGGAACAAGGGGATGGGTCAAATGCAGAGGGTACTTTCACCACACCGAGTGTGTTTGTCTGTGTGACTATCAGTGGTACTTTAACTTTAATGTTTACTCATTGTTGACAAACCACAAGCAGGTTGATAGTCAGCCATTGGGGGACAGCGTGGCGAAGTTGGGAGAGTGGCCGTGCCAGCAATCTGAGGGTTACTGGTTCGATCCCCAGCTTCTATCAACCTAGTCACGTCCGTTGTGTCCTTGAGCAAGACACTTTACCCTTGCTCCTGATGGGCCCTGGTTAGCGCCTTGCATGGCAGCTCCCGTCATCAGTGAGTGAATGTGTGAATTTGTGTGTGTGAATGGGTGAATGTGGAAAAAGTGTCAAAGCGCTTTGAGTACCTTAAAAAAAAAAAGGAAGAAAAGCGCTATAAGTACAAACCCCGTTTCCATATGAGTTGGGAAATTGGGTCAAATGTAATAATAAACGGAATACAATGATTTGCAAATCCTTTTCATCCCATATTCAATTGAATGCACTACAAAGACAAGATATTTGATGTTCAAACTCATAAACTTGTATTTTATTTTTTTGCAAATAATAATTAACTTGGAATTTCATGGCTTTGAAAGTGGAATTCTTTCTCATTCTTGTAGAGCTTCAGTCGTTCAACAGTCCGGGGTCTCAGCTGTCGTATTTTACGCTTCATAATGCGCCACACATTTTTGATGAGAGACAGGTCTGGACTGCAGGCGGGCCAGGAAAGTACCCGTACTCTTTTTTTTACAAAGCCACGCTCTTGTAACATGTGCTAAATGTGGCTTGTGTCTTGCTAAAATAAGCAGGGGTGTCCATGAAAAACATGGTGCTTAGATGGCAGCATATGTTGTTCCAAAACCTGTGTGTACCTTTCAGCATTTATGTTGCCTTCACAGATGTGTAAGTTACCCATGCCTTGGGCACTAATGCACCCCCATACCATCATAGATGCTGGCTTTTCAACTTTGTGTCGATAACAGTCTGGATGTTTCGCTTCCTCTTTGGTCCGGATGACACGACGTCGAATATTTCCAAAAACAATTTGAAATAGGACTCGTCACACCACAGAACACTTTTCCACTTTGCATCAGTCCATCTTAGATGATCTCTGGCCCAGAGAAGCCGGCGACGTTTCTGGATGTTGTTGATAAATGTCTTTCGCTTTGCATAGTAGAGCTTTAACTTGCACTTACAGATGTAGCGACAAACTGTGTTTAGTGACAGTGGTTTTCTGAAGTGTTTCTGAGCCCATGTGGTGATATCCTTCAGAGATTGATGTCGATTTTTGATACAGTGCCGTCTGAGGGATCGAAGGTCACGGTCATTCAATGTCGGTTTCCGGCCATGCCGCTTACGTGGAGTGATTTCTCCAAATTATCTGAACCTTTTGATGATATTATGAACCGTAGATGTTGAAATCCCTAAATTTCTTGCAATTGCACTTTGAGAAACGTTGTTCTTAAACTGTTTGACTATTTGCTCACGTAGTTGTAGACAAAGGGGTGTACCTCGCCCCATCCTTTTTTGGGAAAGACTGAGCATTTTTTGGGAAGCTGTTTTTATACCCAATCGTGGCACCCACCTGTTCCCAATTAGCCTGCACACCTGTGGGATGTTCCAAATAAGTGTTTGATGAGCATTCCTCTACTTTATCAGTATTTATTGCCACATTTCCCAACTTCTTTGTCACATGTTGCTGGCATCAAATTCTAAAGTTAATGATTATTTGCAAAAGAAAAAAATGTTTGTCAGTTTGAACACCAATTATGTTGTCTTTGTAGCATATTCAACTGAATATGGGTTGAAAAGGATTTGCAAATCATTGCGTTCCATTTATATTTACATCTAACACACTTTCCCAACTCATAAGGAAACGGGGTTTGTACAACCCATTTACCATCTACTGAAGGCACAGGTGGTGACCTTGACTCCTGAACAAGGTGAAGGTGATGGAGTGGCCAAGTAAGTTTCCTCAGCACCTGAACCCAAGCGAGAGGCAGGAATTAAGTCGGACGAGCACAAAGTGTCTTAGAAACACCAGCTGACTGGAGCATGCCATCCATTTCAAAACTGTCCAAACACACTTTGAGGTTTGTTAGGCGGTCTCCGTAGCAATTAAGCCAGTGGGCACATCTAACCCACACACATTTTTCGGTTCCCCCCTTTGCATCTTCAACAGTGCCCCGCAGCCTCCTGGCTAACAGACGTGACTCCCACCCACCCTGACCAAGCCAGGGCCCGGCCGCTTATCGCCCCGGCGCACACACGAGAGCGGCGGCGACGAGCTGGCGCGCCCGCCCACGCGCGCCTTCACGCACACGCCTCTGTGCACCACGGCGTCCGGTTGTGTGTTTAAAGTGGCATCCCGCTTGCTCCCCATGCGCCTGTCAGCGGCCCCGTGGCGCTGCTGCCTAACGAGCACAGCCTGCGCCCGGGCGTCTCGTCGGACTGACCGGAGCCGACTGGCTACGAGGGGCTAATTGCCGCTACCTGCCTCAGCTTCGCTCCTGTGACTCGTCCAGACTCCGAGCCGGGGTGCTGCCATTCCCAAAGGCCTCCGAAGACAAACAAACCTGAGCGGGCGGATCGATGGCGGATACAAGTCTTAACAATCAGCGCAGCTAATTAAGATTCGCTGCAAAGAGTGTGTGTGAAGGTGCCTGCCCCCCACGCCCCCTCCCTTCTACATCCACTGCTACTTCTTCAGTGCCAGCTTGAATCTGCAGCCAGTCCCTAAGTGAACTGCTTATGTGATTTTGATTAAGAGCATCGCAGACTCCGGCGGCTTCCTTTAGAACACATCTGCACATAAACGCTCCCAACTAATTATTCCCACAGCATGTCTGCTCTGCAACATGGGAGCTGGGATGGCGTGTGGGCCTCCGAGTGCACACTGTTTGCTTTGTGTGGTCGTATTTAGAGGCATTTTTTTTTTCCATCCATCTATTTACTACCGCTTATTCCCTTTAGGGGTCGCGGGCGGTGCTGGCGCCTATCTCAGCTACAATCGGGCGGAAGGCGGGGTACACCCTGGACAAGTCGCCACCTCATCGCAGGGCCAACACAGATAGACAGACAACATTCACTCTCACATTCACACACTAGGGCAGGGGTCGGGAACCTTTTTGGCTGAGAGAGCCATACAAGCCAAATATTTTTAAAAGTATTTCCGTGAGAGCGATATAATTAATTTTTTTAACACTGAATACAACTATATGCGTGCACTTTTAAGAAAGACTAACATTTTGGAGTATAATAAGTCTCTTATTCTTTTTAATAACATTGTTATTCAGAGGCTAACCAAAAATTAATAAAATACTTCTTACGCCTGTACTGGCTCACCTGCACTGGCTTCCTGTGCACTTAAGATGTGACTTTAAGGTTTTACTACTTACGTATAAAATACTACACGGTCTAGCTCCATCCTATCTTGCCGATTGTATTGTACCATATGTCCCGGCAAGAAATCTGCGTTCAAAGGACTCCGGCTTATTAGTGATTCCCAAAGCCCAAAACAAGTCTGCGGGCTATAGAGCGTTTTCATTTCGGGCTCCAGTACTCTGGAATGCCCTCCCGGTAAAAGTTCGAGATGCCACCTCAGTAGAAGCATTTAAGTCTCACCTTAAAACTCATTTGTATACTCTAGCCTTTAAATAGACTCCTTTTTAGACCAGTTGATCTGCCGTTTCTTTTCTTTTTCTCCTATGTCCCACTCTCCCTTGTGGAGGGGGTCCGGTCCGATCCGGTGGCCATGTACTGCTTGCCTGTGTATCGGCTGGGGACATCTCTGCGCTACTGATCCGCCTCCGCTTGGGATGGTTTCCTGCTGGCTCTGCTGTGAACGGGACTCCCGCCGCTGTGTTGGATCCGCTTTGGACTGGACTCTTGGGACTGTGTTGGATCCATCCATCCATCCATTTTCTACCGCTTATTCCCTTTCGGGGTCGCGGGGGGCGCTGGCGCCTATCTCAGCTACAATCGGGCGGAAGGCGGGGTACACCCTGGACAAGTCGCCACCTCATCGCAGGGCCAACACAGATAGACAGACAACATTCGCACTCACATTCACACACTAGGGCCAATTTAGTGTTGCCAATCAACCTATCCCCAGGTGCATGTCTTTGGAAGTGGGAGAAAGCCGGAGTACCCGGAGGGAACCCACGCATTCACGGGGAGAACATGCAAACTCCACACAGAAAGATCCCGAGCCTGGATTTGAACCCAGGACTGCAGGACCTTCGTATTGTGAGGCAGACGCACTAACCCCTCTGCCACCGTGAAGCCCTGTGTTGGATCCATTATGGATTGAACTTTCACAGTATCATGTTAGACCCGCTCGACATCCATGGCTTTCCTCCTCTCCAAGGTTCTCATAGTCATCATTGTCACCAATGTCCCACTGGGTGTGAGTTTTCCTTGCCCTTATGTGGGCCTACCGAGGATGTCGTAGTTGTTTGTGCAGCCCTTTGAGACACTAGTGATTTAGGGCTATATAAGTAAACATTGATCGATTTATTGACCATTAATGCGACTTCTTGAACAGGTGCGGTAGGAACCGGATGGATGGATGAAAATGCATGAGAATGTTTTATATTTTGAACGTTATTTTTGACACTGTGATTACCAGAGGAATTATTCGTTACTTATTGTGTTAAGCAACGTCAGCTAAGATTTATCCATCTGAGAACCCAGTGCAGTCATCAAAAGATGCCACATTTGGTTCTAGAGCCATAGGTTCCCTACCCCTGCACTAGGGCTAATTTAGTGTTGCCAATCAACCTATCGATACAGTTAAATCATTTCTAAAAACAAGAATTTGCATGCTCAAATTTTTTCTCGAGTTTCTCGAGGTTAAAAATGTCGTCGGCCCCTTCACGATTTTGCTGGCTATTTTTTTAGTTTTTGTGATTGTCACAGCCTAAAATACATGAGTCGGGAAATTGTGTTAGATGTAAATATAAACGGAATACAATGATTTGCAGATCATTTCCCACCCATATTCAGTCGAAAAAGCTACAAAGACAACATATTTGATGTTCAAACTGATAATGGTGCCTTCACAGATGTGTAAGTTACCTATGCCTTGGGCACTAATACAACCCCCATACCATCACAGACGGTGGCTTTTGAACTTTGCGCCTATGACAATCGGGATGGTTATTTTCGTTTTTGTTCCGGAGGACACCACATCCACAGTTTCCAAATATAATTTGAAATGTGGACTCGTCAGACCACAAAATACTTTTCCACTTTGCATCAGTCCATCTTAGATGATCTCTGGCCCAGCCAAGCCAGCGGCCTTCCCTGGTGTTATTGATCAATGGGTTTTGCGTTGCATAGCAGAGTTTTAACTTGCACTTACAGATGTAGCGACCAACTGTAATTACTGAAAGTGGTTTTATGAAGTGTTCCTCAGCCCATGTAGTGATATCCTTTACACACTTATGTCGGTTTTTGATGCAGTACCGCCTGAGGTATCAAAGGTCCGTAATATCATTGCTTACGTGCAGTGATTTCTCCAGATTCTCTGAACCTTTTGATGATTTCACGGACCGTAGATGGTAAAATCCCTAAATTCTTTGCAATAGCTCGTTTGTGTTAAGTGTAGATAAAAAATGTTAAAAGAGAAAGTAAGCAGATATTAACAGTGAATGAACAAGTATATCAATAATTCATGTTCTACCATTAGTCCTAAACCTCAAAAGGCCTTAGTGGCCACAAGCGTGGACAGCACCTTTTAGCTCTTATTTCCAAAATTGTGTAAAGTACTGAATTGGGGTCTTATGCCGACATATGGACACTTATATTGCCATCTGGTGGTGTCAGAAGACTATAACATTCATTGTAATTTTAGTTTATATTCTAATTAGAGCCCAATAAGCCCAAAATCGCAAAGAGAAATAAAAAAAAAAAGCATGCAAACAAACAGCTTGGTCCTTAAGAGGTTTTAATAATGTTGACAAAATAACAGAATGGAAAATGTTACTGCATATGTCAGCAGACTAAACTAGGAGCTTGTGTTTGTTTATTTACTAATAAAAGACAGGTTGTCTTGTATGTTCACTATTTTATTTAAAGACAAAATTGCAATGAGAAACAAATGTTTAATGTTCTTGTTAAAATAAAGCCGATAATGCAATTTTTTTTTTGTGCCCTTTATTTAGAAAAGTATCGAAAAGTATCAAATTAATTTTGGTACCGGTACCAAAATGTTGGTACAACACTAATCTGGACGCTATGTGTCCTTTAATGCAGTGGTCCCCAACCTTTTTGTCGCTGCGGACCGGTCAACGATTGATAATTTGTCCCGCGTCCCGGCAGAGGGGGGTTTGGTCATGAAAAAGGGAGTTTTTTTGGGTTGGTGCTTTCATTGTAAGTCTATCTTGTGTTTTTTATTTTGATTTAATAAAAAAAAAAAATAAAAATAAAAAATTCTTCTGCGGCCCGGTACCAATCGAGCTGCGGCCCGGTTGTTTGGGACCACTGCTTTAATATTGTTAACTTGATTCTTCTCTAATCAACAAGCCTAAACTAATCCACTGCATTACTCCTTCTCTCCTCTCTCTCACATGTGTTTATTTTTCTCTCCCTGACTTACGACGATCTGGACCAAGCATACAGGGAAAGGTCACGGTTGGTCGGCAAATAGCCCCCAAGCAATCAGCCTCGTCTCGCTGCGGCGGGCCACCGCCGTCCGTCCGTGTCGCCATCTCGCTGTCTTCCGTCATTCCCTGATGTGTTTACTCAGCCCTCGTGGAGGGGGGGGGGACATCACTTTGAAGTCTCCAGGTCTGGAGTCACTTGAAAGCCTCATTGTGCCGGTGACATTTGAGCGTGACCCTGCAGGCCGCCGCCGTGTTTATACGCCGTGTATGTGTGCGTCGGAAGGGGATTGTCTCCTCCTGGTTGCTTCAGCTGTCCTCAAGGACTAGGGATGGGGGTGGGCGCAGGGGGACGGGTGTATATTTGCCTTTGCAGCAAAGAGGATTGCCTTTCATCACATGAAAAACAGTACCCGCCCTTCAACCCCTAACCTCTCGGTCAACAATGGTGCCACTGGGACTCTGTGCTGCAGCTGATACCGCGTTATAAATACACGCCCTGTAACTCCATCCACTGTACCAGCAACTGACACATTTCACGTTTGATTCTGGCATGCAAGGACGGCCTGCGTCACTGGTTCCACTTAATGATCGTCCCGGTTGTCGTCATCAATGAGACTAGTGTGTGTGTGTGTGTGTGTGTGTCTTGTGAATGTTGTTAACAGGTGTCCGGCTTACAGAACACCGCATGTGTCGTGATCTTGAACAGCTGCACCCAGACTGTGTGTAGAAGTGTCATAAGCGACCCTTGATCTACAACAGCATACTGTATAGTACAGCCTCCCAGGTTCCAAAATAACCTACTGAAAGTACAAAGTATTGAAATTTAGTAGAGTACGGAGCGGATGTTCGCCCAAAATGTGTTTGTCATTCTTGTTTGGTGTGGGTTCACAGTGTGGCGCATATTTGTAACAGTGTTGATTAATTGATTGATTGATTGAAATATTTATTTCGAACCTGCACAGTACAACAAAACACTTTTTTTTTTTTTCTTTTTTAAATTTTGGCAGAGATGCCGTATTTCCTTGAATAGCCGCCGGGCATGTAATATGCGCCTACTTTGAATTACTGTCGGGTCAAACTCGCTCCCCAAATTTATTACCGCATGCTTAATTTTACCGCCGGTCAAAGTCGTGACGTCACGAGTAACTCTTCCCCTGTAGTCATTTCCAAAATGGCAGAGGAGTTTTTATTGCTTTCACTATGTTTAAACCAGGGGTCTTGTTCCACAGCCATACAGATCACACTGATGGTTGAGATACAAAACAACTTGTCTTTAACACTCTTACTAATATGCGCCACACTCTGTGAACCCACACCAAACATATTTCTGGAGAACATTGGCTCTGTAACACATTATAAATGCAACATAAGAATTACCCAGAATTCCAATGCATCCATGACTATTGTGCGCCGTTTGAGGTGTTACCATTTAGTGGTCAATTGTACGGAATATGTACTGTACAGTCCAATCTACTAATAAATGTTTCAATCAATCAATTTCAATCAATCTTAGGGGAGTGGCTTCCCTCTGTGCATGGCAGGGGTCGGTAACCCAAAATGTTAGAACAATATTGGACCAAAAATTACATCTGTCTGGAGCCGCCAAGAAATACAAGCTTTATATAAGTGTTATAATGAAGGCAACACATGATGTAAGTGTTTATATTAGCTGTATTAGCCTACTATCAAAGGCTGACACAAATCTTCATTGACATTAATGTTGTATTTTAATTTGTATTGTACACATTTTTGCAACATTGGAAATCATCAGTAAAATGGAGACTTGTCAAAGGATGAGAAAATCCTGAAAAAGACTGACTTATAATGGCCCAGGTTATAGATGTGTGTCCAAGTTTAAGGAAACGGCAGGCTGTCTTTTTTCTAATGAATTTATTACAATCTTTGCAAACTGGGCAACGTTTGCTGTGGTCTGGATCCAGTGTTGGGTTAGTTACTGAAAACCAGTAACTAATTACAGTTATTAGTTACTTTATTTCAAAAGTAACTGTTACTAACTCAGTTACTTACACCAAAAAGTAATTTGTTACTGTGAAAAGTAACTATTCAGTTACCTTTTTAAAATTATTATTTTCAAGGCTCCCATTAATTACCTTTTAGCCTTCATTTCAGTATTATTATTACACTGGACAATAATACAATATGTTGATCAACTTGACATGCATTTGCATCACTGAAGCAATGTGGTCTACATACAACTCACAAAGACAAGGATATGTTTCAAAGGGCCAATTTATTTTGGGCCAGAACAAAGTGACAAAACTATTTTAAGTAGCTGCAAGATAACATACATACGTAACAAACAACATAATAACAACATAGCTGTAAACCAAGGAAGGCACACACTACATACAAAAAGCCAAACCTTGCATTTTTTTTCTCTGAAGGAATTGTGAAATAAAATCATTTCTGAAGCCCAAAACACTTTACACATTTCCCCAGTTTTAGTTTAGAGATAAGGACAGATTGGCCTGGCCCACTAGATCCTTCTTTATGTTTGTGAACTTTATAGTCTATACATTTAGAGTGATGTGATAATCAAACAATCTAGAAGTCTAGCATGAAGGAGCATATAAGAGAATTGACAGAGTGTGTGTACCTTCAATGATAAATGATGAGCAAAGTCAGAGTTTGGAGTGTCTTCTTTAGCTCGCTTACCATTTTTATGTACTCACTGTCCACTGTGTCCAGGTTCATGGAAAATATTTTCGTGCCATTTGCTGTTTGACGCCCGCTATCATGCTAATTAGCTGCCTAAAAACCGGTGACTCCACTGTAGAAATAGCCTGCATGTCTTCTAGCACATTAGCTGCTATGGCTTTATCAATATTGTCCTGGCTAGCAATCCCTCTGTTAAAGCCAACCGCTGTTGCTTAGAAGGTGTTGGAGGTGAAGTGTCTCTCTCTTTACTAGCTTCGTCGAAGCATGTTGCTTTTTTAGCTGTTTCAGCAGATTTAAATTGCTGTTTTGGGCAGTAGATAAGATGTTTGATCCAATTAAATTTTTAATTAAAATGTTCTTTTCTTTGTGCTCGACAAAAGAAAAGTAGTGAGAATATCTCCCTGTCAAGAAACTCGACTTTGGCTCCGGAATTATGTCTTGTTAGTAAACACAGACACGATACCAGCCACTCCCCACACACAGTGCACCTCTTCTGCAGCGCTCCAATAAAACACACTCAGATCTTCTCAATTTCTAGCCGATAATACATAAAAAGTAATATAAAATAACGCAGTAACACATCATGTAGTAACGGTAACTGAGTTACTGATTATAAAAAAATAACACGTTACACTACTAGTTACCGCCCAAAAAAAACGCCGTTATTCAATTATTATATAATCAATGCTGGTTATATAGCCCTTGATCACAAATGTCTCAAAGGGCTGCACAAACCACACATTATGTGCTTTCTGTAGTTGTATTATTAGAATGTAGGATATTGTAATTAAACAGTCTGTAAGATGTAAAATGTTTTGTTTCGTCCTTAGGTGGAGATCGACAAGTTGGACTACCACCACTTCCTGCCTCTGTTTTTCGACGGTCTTTGCGAGACGACCCACCCTTACGAGTTCTTCGCCCGACAAGGGATCCACGACCTGCTGGAGCACGGCGGCCCCAAGATTCAGCCCGTCATCCCGCAGCTCATCATTCCAATCAAGAGTAAGTCTAGGGTCACTTCCATTCATGTATTTGTTCTGGATATTAACTTTTATGATAAAACATTAATACATACATCATTTATTTATGCGTAGCGCTCCAGACTATAATTGATAGCTGTGGTCTTACACAAATAATAAATGAACCCACGCATCGCAAGGGTAATACGATAGACCTAGTGCTTGTCAGGGGTATCACCGTTTCCAAAGTTACGATACTCCCGTATACTAAAGTATTGTCTGATCATTACCTTATAAAATTCGAAGTTCAGACGCATGTTTTGTGGTTTGTGTTGTGGTTTGTGCAGCCCTTTGAGACACTAGTGATTTAGGGCTATATAAGTAAACATTGATTGATTGATTGATTTCCGGTACTGCGGAAGTAGCACAGCTTCCAATTCCTTATTTTTCTTTATTTTCCTTTATTCTCCTTCTTTTTTCTCTTCTGTTTCCTTCTGTTCTTCATTTAATTTATTTTTTTAATTTTTCCCTTTTCTTTCTTTATTTTCCAGTGTTTTTCTTTGTTCCCCTATTATTATTATTACCCCTTGTACTCCTTCATTTTTTCATATTCCTTTATTTTCCCCAATTATTTTCACTTTCTCACATTCCGCAAAGCTCCCTATTTTCCCTTTCTATTATCCCTTAGTTCCCTATTTTTCTTTGTTTTCCTTTACTTTTTACCATTTTTAATCTTATTTTTCCTTATTATTTCTATAGTGCAGTGTCAATAAAGTTCCATTCCATTTCATTTCCCATTTTTTCTCTTAATTTTCTTTGTTTTCCTTCCAACCATACATGTTCTACCCACTTGTCCCTTTTGGGGTTTGATTGATTGATTGAAACTTTTATTAGTAGATTGCACAGTACAGTACATATTCCGTAGAATTGACCACTAAATGGTAACACCCGAATAAGTTTTTCAACTTGTTTAAGTCGGGGTCCACGTTAATCAATTCATGGGTCACGGGGGGCGCTGGTGCCTATCTCAGCTACAATCGGGCGGAAGGAGCTTACACCCTGGACAAGTCGCCACCTCATCGCAGGTCCAACACAGATAGACAGACAACATTCACACTGACATTCACACACTAGGGCCAATTTTAGTGTTGCCAATCAACCTATCCCCAGGTGCATGTCTTTGGAAGCCGAATTACCCGAAGGGAACCCACGCCGTCACGGGGGAGAATATGCAAACTCCACACAGAAAGATCCTAAACCCGGGATTGAACCCAGGACTACTCAGGACCTCCGTATTGTGAGGCAGATGCACTAACCCCTCTTCCACCGTGCTTTGTTTTCCTGTTTCTTTTAATCCTACTATACATGTTTCCTTTCCCCCATTAGTATGCCCTATTTTCGTACATTTTTCTTTTAATTTCCGCGCCCCCTCATTTTTTTTTCTTTATTTTGCTTAATTTTCCCTTTCTTTTTTGTATTTTTCCTCATGTTTCTCTATTTTCCCCCTTTGTACCGTATTGTCCCTTATTTACCCATTTTTTTCTCCTAGTTCATTTTCTGTTTTCCCATTTTTTCTTTCATTTCCCCTTATTTTGATTCATTTCTTTTTTTCCGCTTCTTTTCTTTTATTTTATTTTTATCTACCACCCCCCTTTTCACTTTTTGTCTCTTATTTTCCCTTATTTTCCAGCAAGTTTCCCTAATTTTTTAATGCAAAATTGACAGGGATGTGCCCAAAAAAAAAATAGGAGAGATTTGACTTTGCCCGTAATGTAATCCGTTTATATCATATGACAAAAAACAAGTGCTGTCATAATATCTATCAAAAATACAGTATGTTAATTCTATCCAAGTGCCTTAGCTTTGTAAATATCATAACTTCTTCATCACTGACTGACAGGCTTGTGATCTTCTAAAAGTTGTATTGCATCTTTAATAAAAATGTAATATTCCGCTCTTGAATTATTAAATGTTTTGATGCCTCGCATTACATTTTAATCAGCCTTCTCTCATCTTATCCAAAATTGATATTGGCCTGCCGTTGTTGTCAAAGGCTCTCAGTGCACGTCATGTGGTAGATCGCACATCTTTGTTAAACTGTCACTTGCAAAATGAGTCATTTTAATTTAGTCAGAGCGCTTATGTAGCAATTATTGTTGTCTTTTAAGTTGCCTCATTCATCATTAGCACCTAACGCGCATAACCAATGTATGATAATATCCGTCTAAAACTAGATGATGAATAAGTAGATTTTTTTTTAATCGACACTTCAAGCCCCGTATCATTTTGCCATTTAATGCAACAATATTTAAGTTTGATTGGAAAGAGCTCATGCAAAACTTAATTCTTGTGATGATTAAAGGGGAACATTATCACAATTTCAGAAGGGTTAAAACCAATAAAAAATCCGTTCCCAGTGGCTTATTTTATTTTTTGAATTTTTTAAAAAATTTTTACCCATCTCGGAATATCCCTAAAAAAAGCTTTAAAGTGCCTGATTTTCTCTATCTGTGAAGCCATCGTCCATTTTCCTTTGACGTCATCCAGTGATGCCTATACGGATAGCACAGCAAGATATAGCGACATTAGATCGGATTCAGACTCGGATTTCAGCGGTTTAAGCGATTCAACAGATTACGCATGTATTGAAACGGATGGTTGGAGTGTGGAGGCAGATAGCGAAAACGAAATTGAAGAAGAAACTGAAGCTCTTGAGCGAATAGCTATTGATGCTATTCGGCCATGTCTACCTTAGCATTGTCGGTAAAATGTGCAGACCAACGATTGGAAATTTCGCAACTTGTGACACTGAATCAACTTAAATCCATCGATTGGTAAGTGTTTGTTTGGCATTAAATGTGGGTGGAGGGAAACGCTGGATGTAAATATAGTTTCAAATGTACATACAGCTAGCCTAAATAGCATGTTAGCATCGATTAGCTGGCAGTCATGCCGCGACCAAATATGTCTGATTAGCACATAAGTCAAAAACATCAACAAAACTTACTTTTGTGATTTAGTTGACTTTATCGTTGGAAATGCATCTGGAGGATATCCATACATCTCTGTGCCATGTCTGCCTTAGCATCGCCGGTAAAATGTGCAGACACTACGGCACATTCAACGGGGGTCTGGCGGCAGATTTCTTTGACTTTATCGTTGGAAATGCATTAGTTACTCAGTACTGGAGTAGTTTTTTTCACTGAATACTTACTCTTACTCAAGTAATTATTTGGATTACTTCCTTTTAGTTATTTGGTATATGAGTAGTTTGGTTTTTTCCACTCTATACTAATGTTTACTCAAGTAAATATTTGGATTTGTTTGTTTTAGTTACTTGATATTCGAGTATTTTCTTCACTGAATAGTTAGTCTTACTCAAGTAATTATTTGGATTATTTATTTTTATTTACTCGGTATATGAGTAGTTTTTTTCCACTTTATATTTACGTTTACTGATGTAAACATTTGGATTTCTTAGTTTTAGTTACTTGGTACTTGAGTATTTTTTTCACTGAATACTCATTCTTTCTCAAGTTATTTGGATGGATACTTTTAGTTACTCTGTACTAGAGTAGTTTGTTCACTGAATACCTACTCTTACTCAAGTAATTATTTGGATTGCTCCTTTTTTGTTACTCGGTATATGAGTAGTTTTTTTGCTTGTTTTTTTCCACTGTGTACATACGTTCACTCAAGTAAATATTTGGATTTTTTCATTTTAATAACTTGGTAATTGAGTATTTTTTTCCACTGAAACTTACTCTTACTCAAGTTATTAGGATTAATACGTTTTAGCTACTTGACACTGGAGTATTTTTTTTCACTGAATACTTACTCTTACTCAAGTAATTATTTGAAGTGAATTATATTTATATAGCGCTTTTTCTCGAGTGACTCAAAGCGCTTTTACATAGTGAAACCCAATATCTAAGTTACATCTAAACCAGTGTGGGTGGCACTGGAAGCAGGTGGGTAATGTGTCTTGCCGAAGGACACAACGGCAGTGACTAAGATGGCGGAAGCGGGGATCGAACCTGGAACCCTCAAGTTGCTGGCACGGCCACTCTACCAACCGAGCTATGCCGCTCGGTTGGTAGATTTCTTCTTTTTTGTTACTCGGCATGTGAGTATTTTTTTTTTCCACTCTATACTTACGTTTACTCAAGTAAATATTTTATAGTTACTTGGTATTTGAGGGGGGCTTCACGGTGGAAGAGGGGTTAGCGCGTCTGCCTCACAATACGAAGTTCCTGCAGTCCTGGGTTCAAATCCAGGCTCGGGATCTTTCTGTGTGGAGTTTGCATGTTCTCCCCGTGAATGCGTGGGTTCCCTCCGGGTACTCCGGCTTCCTCCCACTTCCAAAGAAATGCACCTGGGGATAGGTTGATTGGCAACACTAAAATTGGCCCTAGTGTGTGAATGTGAGTGTAAATGTTGTCTGTCTATCTGTGTTGGCCCTGCGATGAGGTGGCGATTTGTCCAGGGTGTACCCCGCCTTCCGCCCGATTGTAGCTGAGATAGGCGCCAGCGCCCCCCGCAACCCCACAAGGGAATAAGCGGTAGAAAATGGATGGATGGATGGATGGTATTTGAGTATTTTTTTCACTGAATACTTACTGAAGTTATTTGGATTAATACTTTTTAGTTACTCGATACTGGAGTAGTTTTTTCACTGAATACTCAGATAATTTTTTGGGGATAAGTACTTATTACTTTTACTTGAGTTATTGTACTGTGTCATGTACTTTTTACACGTGTTTGACAGCTGCACTGTGTAATGTTGAGGGTGTGACTAAAAGTACTCGGTAAAACTACTTGACCAGGATTAGACTCGTGGTTATTTATATACCCTGACCACACTGGTGTGTTGGACCTTCAGGGTTTGGGTGTCCTTGTTTAGTTTTTTTTTCAAAGCGGAACAAGTGGCCTCTAAAAGTATGTTCGATAATCTGCCGCCAATGTCGCGACAAGCTACTTTTAGCCGTGTCGTCGCCGCGCGCCTGGTTTACTTTTCCACGTCAACAAGCCCGCTCGACTCCTCGAGGGGGCAGGACCTCCAAAATAGACGTGAAGAATTTACAGCTCCACTTGGTGTTCCCGAGCATGACTTCATTATTTCTATTCAAGCGCAAACAAAATGCATCCACGGCGTCCGTGCCATGCACAGGTGGCCCGAGGACGGAGATACATGATCTGTTCATGGCGGACCTCCGACTTGTTGCAATTTCAAGTCTTTTTATTTCTTCTGTTCCACTTAAAATAACATTCCGCTGGTTTTGACGGTCAGGCAAGTGTAAAAAGAAGTTAACCCGCTGTAATAAAGCTCAATTTGGCAACACAATAAAAAAAACAAAAAAAACATGTGTTCTGCTCAGTGCACCTGTCATTTAGAAGATCTTTGTTTGGCATTTTGCAGTACATCCTGTAAAATGTTCTCTTGTCTTTAGCCTTTGGCACGTTTTAAGTTGTTGATGTAGTTTTTACTTATATACATTTTTATTTGGTTTAAGATTGTGTTTTTATTGATTGCATTTTACCTGTTTTTTATTGTGGTTATTCTTTTTCCACGTTTTTATGTCTCAATTTTATTTTAGGTGTTTTTTAGATGTCTCTTATTGCCCTTGGTTATTTTCTGTACTGTGTGTTTATTATGTCTTTTATTTAGCACTTTGGTCCACCGCGGTTAGTTTTTAAGTGCTCTACAAATCAAGTTGGGCTGGATTGTAAAAACAGCAGAGCACTCCTGTCATTTAGAGGATCTTCGACAGACTCTTTTTGCAGTATTTTTTCAGCAGAATGCCCTTGTTTTATAAAAATATATTTGACTTAAATTATTTTAAAAGCAGCAGTGTTTTTGTCAAAAGGATAGATGATCTTTGACTTGTGTTTTTTTGTTTTTGTTTTTTTGTGGAAGTTCCTTAAAAGCAGCAGTGTTTTTGTCATATAGATTATATTTAATTTGCTGTTGTTTCTTTAAACAGCAGAGCACTCTTTTGTGTAAAGGATCTTTGATTGACTAGCATTTGCTGTAGTTCCTTAAAATCAGCACCGTGTTCCTGTCATATGGATAGATGATCTTTGACTTATGTTCTTTTTGGTTTTTGTTGTAGTTTTATTTTTAAAAACAACAGTGCAGTCCGTCATGTAAAGCATGTTTGACTCACATTTTTGTACTATATGTCCTTGAAAGTAGCAAATCGCTCTGCCATATGAATTATAAAATACCGTATTTCCTTAAATTGCCGCCGGGGCGCTAACTAATTTAAAACCTCTTCTCACTCCTGCGCTTACCAAAGGCATGCGGTAAAAGTAAGCATGCGCTAATTATTTTAGAACCTCTTCTCACTCCGGCACTTACCAAAGGCATGCAGTAAAAAATTGAGTGTGATGTAACCTTGGACCTTACATCTTACTGAATAGCTCTTAATTTTCTTCTCTTTATGCGATTTCAAATTACCAGTATTGAAATCAGCCTCCTCCATTTTGAAAATGATGACAGGGGAAGTGTCACTCGTGACGTCACGAGTTTGACCAGGCGGTAATACTAAGCATGCGCTAATTATTTTGCAAAACGAGTTTGACCCGGCAGTAATTCAAGGCAGGCGCATACTACATACCTTGCGGCAATTCAAGGAAATACGGTATCTTTGACTGACATTATTTTAAAAGCAGCAGTATTTTTGTCAAAAGGATATATGATCTTTGCCTTGTGTTTTTTTTTTCTGCGGAAATTCCTTAAAAGCAGCAGTGTTTTTGTCATATAGATAAATTATATTTAATTGTCCTTCTTCTTTTTTTGCTGTTGTTTCTTAAAACAGCAGAGCACTCCGTTGTGTAAAGGATCTTTGATTGTCTAGCATTTGCTGTAGTTCCTTAAAATCAGCACCGTGTTCCTCTCATATGGATAGATGATCTTTGACTTATGTTCTTTTTGGTTTTTGTTGTAGTTTTTTTAAAAAACAACAGTGCAGTCCGTCATGTAAAGGATATTTGACTCACATTTTTTTTTACTATAGGTCCTTGAAAGTAGCAAACCGCTCTGCCATATAAATTATCTAGAATGCCCTTGTTTTATAAAATACCGCATTTCCTTGAATTGCCGCCGGAGCGCTAACTAATTTAAAACCTTTTCTCATTCCTGAGCTTACCAAAGGCATGCGGTAAAAGTAAGCATGCGCTAATTATTTTAAAACCTATTCTCACTCCGGCACTTACCAAAGGCATGCAGTAAAAAATTGCGTGTGATGTAAGCTTGGACCTTACATCTTACTGAATAGCTCTTAATTTTCTTCTCTTTATGCGATTTCAAATTACCAGTATTGAAATCAGCCTCCTCCATTTTGAAAATGATGACAGTGGAAGTGTCACTCGTGACGTCACGAGTTTGACCAGGCGGTAATACTAAGCATGCGCTAATTATTTTGCAAAACGAGTTTGACCCGGCAGTAATTCAAGGCAGGCGCATACTACATACCATGCGGCAATTCAAGGAAATACGGTATCTTTGACTGACATTATTTTAAAAGCAGCAGTATTTTTGTCAAAAGGATAGATGATCTTTGCCTTGTGTTTTTTTTTTCTGCGGAAATTCCTTAAAAGCAGCAGTGTTTTTGTCATATAGATAGATTATATTTAATTGTCCTTCTTTTTTTTTTTTGCTGTTGTTTCTTAAAACAGCAGAGCACTCCGTTGTGTAAAGGATCTTTGATTGACTAGCATTTGCTGTAGTTCCTTAAAATCAGCACTGTGTTCCTCTCATATGGATAGATGATCTTTGACTTATGTTCTTTTTGGTTTTTGTTGTATTTTTTTTTTAAAAACAACAGTGCAGTCCGTCATGTAAAGCATATTTGACTCACATTTTTTTTTACTATAGGTCCTTGAAAGTAGCAAATCGCTCTGCCATATAAATGATCTAGAATGCCCTTGTTTTATAAAATACCGCATTTCCTCGAATTGCCGCCGGGGCGCTAACTAATTTAAAACCTCTTCTCACTCCTGCGCTTACCAAAGGCATGTGGTAAAAGTAAGCATGCGCTAATTATTTTAAAACCTCTTCTCACTCCGGCACTTACCAAAGGCGTGCAGTAAAAAATTTAGTGTGATCTAAGCTTGGACCTTACATCTTACTGAATAGCTCTTAATTTTCTTCTCTTTATGCGATTTCAAATTACCAGTATTGAAATCAGCCTCCTCCATTTTGAAAATGATGACAGGGGAACTGTCACTCGTGACGTCACGAGTTTGACCAGGCGGTAATACTAAGCATGGGCTATTTTTTTTGCAAAACGAGTTTGACCCGGCAGTAATTCAAGGCAGGCGCATACTACATACCTTGCGGCAATTCAAGGAAATACGGTATCTTTGACTGACATTATTTTAAAAGCAGCATTGTTTTTGTCAAAAGGATAGATGATCTTTGCCTTGTGTTTTTTTTTTCTGCGGAAATTCCTTAAAAGCAGCAGTGTTTTTGTCATATAGATAGATTATATTTAATTGTCCTTTTTTTTTTTTGTTGTTGTTTCTTAAAACAGCAGAGCACTCCTTTGTGTAAAGGAGCTTTGATTGACTAGCATTTGCTGTAGTTCCTTAAAATCAGCACTGTGTTCCTCTCATATGGATAGATGATCTTTGACTTATGTTCT